>NW_028301540.1:28662500-28890000 GCF_042242905.1 Orbicella faveolata
GCTTTTTTGTTTGTTTTCATGGAGGATTTGTGATTTCTAAATCTAACTTTAAATTCCGTTGTGGTCGAGCCGACATACTAGGAAAGTGCTTTTCTTGCAATGAACCAAATAAATCACATTGGATGAATTACACGAGAGTTTCTGCCCAACAAAATACATTTTACCAGTTTGTGCGCTAAAAAAAAAGTTTGGGAGTTGACAAAGAAGTTCTTACAAAGATCGCATCTGGTTTTATCACAAGTGAGACACCCCGCTGTTGGCAGTTCAATTGACGGAGACGAGGTCTTTCTACCCTGAGAAGAGGCCAAAATTTCTTTGAGGTTCTTAGACCTGCGAAAGGATGAAATGATACCCATAGAATTCGGTGGCAAAAGCTCCTTAAGTTTTGGGAACGAGAGCAAAAGGTGAAAATGCTTTTAAATTAACCCATTAATAGATGGTAAATTAGGATTATACGTAAGAACAAAAGGAAAAATCTTTTTGGAATCCCTGACTTTGGCTTTAAGTAAGCTGCTCTAGAAAATTCACGTGAGACCAATTCTGCTGGATATCCCTGGTCAGCTAGGTAGCTCTTGTACTCCTCCAGCCATTTGTTAAGAAAATTGTCCTCAGAACAATTTGTACGTAGTCTCGAGGCGACGCCAAAAGGGATCGCTTTGAAAGCATGCTTGGGATTTTGTTATGATCCCGATATGTGTAGTGATTCAGAGCCCCCTATTGAGGAACCTGTGGCAGTTACATAACTTTTGTCACTAGTTTAATTGTTTCCAGTCTAACTTGCTGTAGCTCATTTAAATTTTTGCACACCTATTGTTTTCTTTCCATCTGTTACGTAACCTGTTTATCATTCATTGTTGTGAAAATCATATTCAAGTTGTGAGTTGTTTACGCACTTTTTGTAACTGGCGAAGGTCGAGAGACCGAAACTTTTCATAAAGTTTTACATATTTTTTATCTTTTTAAACCCAAAGTTGTCCATTCTCGGTCTTTTTTTAACCAGTTTATATCTATCTATTTATCTATCTATCTACCTATCTACCTACCTATCTATCTATCTATCTTTCTATCTATCTATCTATCTATCTATCTATCTATCTATCTATCTATAAAACAAAGCAAGTCACTATTTAGCAAAAGCAGTAGTTGGTTGTTGTGAGAAACTGTTGATGTCTTCAAAACAGCCGCAACGTTTTAGTTTCTTTTATCGTAAAGTTTTACAAATTTTTTATCTTTTTAAACCCAAAGTTGTCCATTTTCGGTCTCTTTTTAATCAGTTTATATCTACCTACCTACCTACCTACCTACCTACCTACCTATCTATCTATCTATCTATCTATCTATCTATCTATCTATCTATCTATCTATCTATCTATCTATCTATCTATCTATCTATAAAACAAAGCAAATTACTATTTAGCAAAAGCAGTAGTTGGTTGTTGTGAGAAACTGTTGATGTCTTCAAAACAGCCGCAACGTTTTAGTTTCTTTTATCGTCGTTTCAAGAATTATGTAATATTAATATTCACTATTAAAAAATCATTTTACTCTGATCTTGAGAGGGAGATTATGATCATTATACACTAAGTTATCGATAAGTAAAATATGTCCAATAACTTTTCCTAATGGTGTGTCAGGTTTCTGCAACACAACATGATAACCTACATGTCCAATGAAACCTTTGCAAGGCCCACTGAAGTTGAATTTCTGTACGTATTATAAAAGCTTATAACGAGGGTCTGGATGAGGGGGGGGGGGAGGCGGGGTGCAAGTGTCAGTTATCGGTTGAAGTCCATTTGTCAGTTGTCAGTTAAATGTTTGGCCACTTGTCAGTTGCCAGTTATTTTTAGAAGTGGCTGTTAATAATTAACTGAAGACCTCAAACCTCTCCTAGAGCACTTTCCGGCAACCAAGAATTCCGAAAATTTCGAAATGGTGACAAATGGGCAGGGACATTCCCTGGGAAAGTTTCCAGGAAATTTGAAAATTGTTAAACTTTTGAAAAGTGAACTATTGAACCGAAAATTTCTTAATTCTTATTGACATTCTTTTCTGTGTTTCGCATTGTTATAAAAGATCGTTACACTCCCATACAGTCCATACAAATTCTTTTATTTACGCTTTGTTGAGCAGCAGAGTGTAAAAATATTCACGGCTCCCAAGCAGCTTGGGAGATCTTTGGTGGCGCTTTCCCGGTTCGTATCTACCAAGGCCATATTTTGTTGCTACTTCACTCAAGCCTCTACCGTCTGCAAATAGCTTTTGATGGGTATCCGGCTTCTATAACGTTTAAATTCGAGACAATAGAAGCCAATAGAAGCCAACGATCGCTTCAAAAATAACAGCCGACATTTCTATTCCATATGTTAAGAAGCGCATGGCCTTCGATTGAGGATCTTGTAACAGATAATATAAGTGTGATATTGTAAATGATTAATATTACAGACTTAATAGAAAACTTAGTGTAATAGTTTGGGTTTAAAACAATAATATACAGTTTTAGCCAAGCCTAAAAGCGGAGCTCCTGGTCCGGGTTGTTCAAAATTCGGTTAAGTTTGAATAACCTCAAACTACACGAAACAAAACCAGTGAAAAACAATTGTATACAAGAAAAATTTATACTGTAGCTAAAGTTGAATCCTGGATTAACTTTAACCGGCTTACAAACAACTATTTACAACAAGTTAACCTGGCATGAGCCCGCGATCCAAACGAAAACTAGCCCTTGGTTAGCAGTCAACTTAAAAAAAATACTTGACCTCGATAAGCTTTAAACTTGAGCCTGCGATATGGTCACTTGATACTGGTCAGCGGATACCTTGTTTTGACAGGTATCAATTGATCATGGCATGGATGTCCAATATCAGGGAAGTACGCTATGAACCAAGGCTGCATGTCGCCGTCAACCTACAGTGTATTGGCTGTAGTATGGCCGCCATATTGCGCGACTCCACCGTCGTCGTCGTCTTGCGTACGCGCCCACAAGCAATACCAATAGCCATGATAACAATGAGAAAATCAACTCATAGGTTTCCTGTACTCTGCTAGCACTATATGGGTTTGATGCCCCGCTTGGCGGCCTTAAGTTCCGCTCTAAACAGCATAAATATTAAACTACTTAAGGTGGCTCGTACCAGTTTTCAGGTTTTTGACGGCTCATAACTTTGTAAGAATACAACAAAAAGACAGAGCAGGGCCAATGTAATATTTTTGTATGTTTAGATTATATAATTTATACTTGACTTAAAACAGCCGTTATTTTGCCGTCAGCAGTTACCATGGCAACATTACAAAAGGATTTTCCAGACCTGATTTTTCCCTTATGTCAATAATAACTAAAAAATTAACCCGGTGACCCCGAGTTTTTTTTTTTTTAAAACAATAGCTTTTGGCATCTGAAAAGAAAAAATGCACAACAATTTTAAAATAATTTTACGGAGCCGATTTCTTGTAAACTTGGGAAAACGACAATTTGTGCACAGTGCAAATTTCCTTTCGTAGAATTTTTTAATTTTTTTTTTTTTCTGACGTTTCCTCTCAATAATAGCGGAGCTCCGGCGGCCCGAAGGGCCGCCAAGCGGAGCCCCATACTCATATAGGAAAGAAAAGGAAACCCATGAGTTGATTTCTCATGGTTATCATGGCTAGCGGTATTGCTCGTGGGCGCGTAAACACGACGACGACGACGGCGGCGGAGTTGCCCAACATTGCGGCCATATTCCAAATAATAGGTTGACAGAGACATGCAGCCTTGGTTTACCGTGTACTTCCTTGATATTGGATATCCATGTTATGATCAATTGACACCTGTCAAAACAAGGTATCCGCTGACCAGTATCACGTGACCATATCGCGGGCTCAGGTTTACAGCTCCTCGAGGTCACGTGTTTTCTTGAAGTTGACCGCTGACCAAGCGCTGGTCGATTGGATCGCGGGCTCATATTGGGTTAGCTTGTTGGAAACCGGGCAGGATTGCTCGGAAGCCGGTTTACGCTAACCCAACATTAAAAGTTAATCAAATTATAACTTTTTCTTCTATACAAATGTTTTTTGCTGGTTTTTTTTGTGTATATGGTGATTATTAAAACTCAAAACAGAAGGCTTAACAATATACAGAAACCTCACCGCAAAGTTACAAAACTCAAATCAAAATTCTACCTTTTTCACGGTTAGCTTAATCGGGCTTTGAACAACCCGGCCCAGGAGCTAGGCTTTTAGCCTGGCCTAAATCTATATATTAAAATTATATGAAAACAATAAAAAGAAGAGGTCACCGGGCTTGTTTTCATGTAAAAGCCTTCGTGAGTTCCGTTATTCCCACGTGCGTAGACATGCATTAAAAAATCCAGACTTTATAAGATCAGCAGTTGTACATGAGCTGTTTTGACTACCGCTGACTGCTTCGAGTACCCGCGTGGGCGAGCGGACTCCGAACAGGCGCTTTGTTTTGTTTGCTGCTAAAACATCATTAACCGTTGTAGTTGTTGTTAAAGACAACCTCCCGGGCTCACTCTGAAGGATTTTTTACACAAATTCCCTGTCCATTCTCCATATTTACATCCACTTTGCGAGTCCTTTACACGCCCCCGGTGGCTGTCACGATCGATCGAGTTGCCTTTGAAATTTGAGAAACATTGAACTCCCGAAACGATTTTTCTTAAATACACAGAATTGACTAAAGTTGTTCTAGCGGGTAAAGCCTCCTTCATATGCGAATTTCGTCTCCAACAGTACAAAAGTGACCTTGCGCGAAAAAACCTGCGCGCCGCCATATTTGTTTTGGTCTTTCGGGTTTTAAATCTTGCGCCTCTATCGTGCAGGTTACTCACGCGTGACGCATGATGGTGATCTACTCTCCCCGCGAGAAAACTGGTACCAGTCTCCTTAGGTTAAAGTAGGGTGTTCCCAGGCTCTCTATTTACGCGCGCGAAACAAAAAGGGAGCGAAGCGAGCGCGAGCACGCGGGAAAGGGGGTGGGGTTTTCCAGCGAGGCGAGCAGGAAGAATAGAAAGACTGTAGACATCTTTGGAAAAAAGTGGACTTATTATACACCTCCCCCTTTTATCGCCTTGTTACTAACAGCTCCACCCCTTGACTAATTAATTAAATCGGACCAATTAAATTTTAGCGGTAAATTGCTTGTTTAATTGATTACAAGTATCAGCTTGCAAACAACAACACGTAAGTGCAGTCACGTGTTGAGAATGTCGTCTCAGACGACTTCTTTATCTCGATCCAAAAAAAGCTGCTTAAGGGAATGAAAGCCGAAATCAATCGGTCCTTCCGATTTTTTGCAGGATATGCGCTGCCTTGTTCTTTTCCTATTTGCTTGGGGAATCTTTGCAAGACGTCTCACATATCCGCGGACAATTTACTCCGAAGGTGTTACACGGTGTGGCATTTGTCAAATACAATGAGCGCGACACAACTTGTTAGCGGAGAATCTTCGTTCTATAACATGCTTTTGAATTTTTCATCCAAAATGTCTTCCGCCGTTTTCCGAAAACAAGCTTATATTTCGCTTCTCCAATCAGCAGAAGCACGTCGTCCTTTGTTAAAAAAAAATCTAAGGAATCCTAAAGCTCTTCCATCTCTTCTATTTGTTCTTTCATGATGCTTTAGAGAACAACCACATTCGCACCATTTGCATTTCTTTCGCCGTTGCGTACAGTTGATGTATCAGACTTTTCTCAAAGCTGGTCGGCAAAATTGCGACAACGTCTTTTGACCGAAGAAGATGAACAGCAGCTTCTTTCGTTCATCTCTGGGCGAAGAAACGTTGATATTTCTCTCAGCAATATTCTATTTTAAAAACAATCGCTCCATTACGAATTATGGCACGTGTCAATGATGACAACTGCTGCAAGCCGTGCCTGGACGCAATCGTGATCGGCCGTAGTTAAGGTGATGGCACTTTTGTCGCCTTTCAACCAATGTCAATTTTCCGTTTCTGGAGAAACGGGGAATTCACTTTTTTCCAAAGATGTCTACGGCCCCTCTATTTTTTTCGGTCCCCACCCCCTACCCAGGCAAGTCTTGCTTTTGCGCTTGCGTCCAGTTCTCTTGCGATTCTATCCACGCGTTCAATGATCGAATAAAAACACGAACAAAATAGAGGGCTGTGAACAGTCTAAAGTTTTGCATTCGAAACTTGATAAAATTGGTTGCTCAGGCGTCCAGTTGAGGTGCATGTCAAATAAAAAAGTTTGTACGAGAAGCATAGTAATAGTTGTAGCCGAACGTTCTAAGGAAGTTGCTCTTGCTAAAGAGATACAGTTTCCCGTTCCTATGAGTTGCAATAATCAACATCTTCTCCGACTGAGAGAGCAAAGTCGATCGAGTAAGTGAGCCCCTTCGGCTTCCTGTTGAACGTAAAAAATTATGAACGACAGGAATTGAAAGGCAAATTATAGTTCAGATTAGTCGTCTCCAGAACAGTGTTACCAACTTTTATTCGCTCCCAACAGCGGCTTAAAAAACAAAACGAAACAACAATATCAACAGGCCAGCGGCCATCCCTCTAAACAGCGGTCCTTCTGTTCGGCGCCATTTTTATTCGCTCCTCTGACGAAGAAAGCATGGCAGGGAAAGACGGAAATTCCCCCGAATAATCCGGATCCATCGTTACGTATCAGAACCTCTCTCAGCATCAGGAAGGTACGGTAAACCCTGACGATTTGATTCATGCCGCTCTGGCCGACAATACGCCCTAGAATTGCTAAAATCGGCGATCAAGGCTGATAGCCAACATGGTCTATTTTCTTAGGCCGATCAAGGGTCGTCAAAACAACCAGGATTGATTAAAGTCAAACATTCCAGAGGTCACTGTCATCGACCCTAAAGACAATCCATCAAAATAACCACGGTTAAATATGTCAAAAGCTGATACTTCGAGTACTGACGATCCTTAAATTGACCACGAGGACGACAGTGAAACAGAGGTGCCTGTTTCATCTCGGCCGCACGCTGGTCGGCAAGCGACAAACTTTCCAGTTTCCTGGAACTTGTTTCAAGGAAACCTCTTCCAAATTTTGAGAAGAAAACCATGTGCCGAGAATATCCCAGGTGTAATGTTGACGCAGTTTATACACCTGAACTGGATAATTGTATTGCTGCGCTTGTTCAAAGAACAAAAGCAACTGATAAAGGAAACTGCTTTCTGCAAGACAAAGTCCTTAATAATAATAATAATAATAATAATAATAGTGATAATAATTAATATAATAATAATGATAATAATAATAATAATAATAGTAATAATAATAATAATAACTTCAAGATAAAAAATTGAGAGGAGAAAACATTTCGTAAAAGCATATTAAAAGTTTGTTGACGACGTTTCGACGTTTGGCTAACGTCATTATCAAGTCAAAGAGTGAATGACAAAAAATTTTAAATACTAAAAAGACAATAGGTGATGGAATGTTCTTTTAAAGAAAGAGTTTTGCGCGAATGGAATCAGTCTGCGTGTTGAGACTAGGATTGCGCTCCTTGATGGAAAGCATCTCGTAGACAAGACAATCAAATTTTCCTTGGCACTTTTTTAGAATGCGGAATTGCTTTTCTTTGAGGAGGCTTGTATCCCCATGGGCTGTCGAAAAGTGTTTACCGATTGCAGAGTTTTTATGTTCAACAATACGTTGGAGGAGGTGTCTAGCTGTAAAGCCGGCATAATCTAAATCACACAGATCACATGTAAAGGAGTAAACAACGCGTTGTTGATTTACGATTGGAGGCTAGATTTCTCTGGGCTTGAGGTCTTGTTCCAATTTTCTGCTGATAAATATGGGTTGTACTAAAGTACCAATCTTGTGACTGAGATCACGTATTTACCTTTTAACTGCGTTAGCTGATGCTTTTACAAAATGTTTTATCGCAATATTTTATCGCTAAATGTTTTAAAAAATCGCTTCGGTTTTCAATAATAACAATAACCAAGAGATTATGAAAGTAAGAGAGTGAATCCCCCATATAGATACTCTAACTAGGGCAATCCCTCTTAAGTTATTTTTAGAAATTGTACCCAGTTCTTCGCGGATATTACTCGTGCGTTGCGTGGATGTTTTCGTGGATGATCTGTTTATGTTTCGTTGCGTTGCGTTGCGTTTCAAAGAAAAGGAAAACCTCCAACGCTGTGGGGATGTCGTCTTTGATATTTTGATTGCAAGCAAAGGAGCTTCCGCTCTCGGTATGTTTTAATACATTTCGAAACTTTAATAGGAGTTTAAATAAGAGACGGATGTCTTCTCCACAAACAATGACAACTGAATGAACGGCAGAGAAATGGGTGGACAAACGAGTCAAGCAAACAAACGCCCAAACACAAGCCAGGCAACCGAACAAACATATGGTCGAAAGTGCAGGCAGACGCTTGCTGTCCAAGTAGCAAAAGCAGTTTTAGCAGCAACGGCAACAACGCCAAAGGCAACATCGATTAAGAAACGACTTAATATTCAACCTACGAATCTCGCGAGAATTTAGATTTATTAATTTCGTCTATACTGTCAGAAATATCCCAAACAAAATATGTAAGACAGCGTCAAAGTTCGAAAAAGAAATTTTAAAAATTGGCCGTCGCATAGTTCGCGTTCTTTCGAATATGCAGAATGTGGCTATTTCACGTTGTTGTTTTGTGACCTTTTGTAAACAACGGCAAAGAAATGAACAAAGAATTATAACTCACGCTTTGTACTCGTTGCCGTTGCCGTTAAAGTTTGCTTAATTAAACTCCCTAAAACCGAATAAACAGCCAAATAATGAACAGCCAGACGAGCACAAAACAAACGAAAGCCCGGCCGAACAAAATAAGGCTGAAAGTGCTTAAAACATCTCTGCTATGAACAAAATCAAAACATATGAACTGACGTTCCCGCCATTTCGTCTCTGGTAGTTTCGAGAAAGTCGCTTCGGCTGTCCACGCATCGCGTGAATAAAATCCTCGGAAGAACTGGGTACGAGGTCTTACAATAACTTAAGATAAATTACCTTAGTTAGGGGACCTATATGGGGGATTCACTCTCTTAGCTTGATAATCTCTTGTAATAACCGAATATTTGTCCAGGATAACCCTTCTGTACAAAATAGTTATCAACGGGGTCCTGCTGACCTCACAGGTCCCCTGTGCATGAAGTTTAAGCACTTGAATGTTATGATTGATTCAAATTCCCACATGAAAGACTTGACTCTCGATCTCAAGATCAATTCAAAAGTCTGTTGCAAGCAGTCTCATATTCAATACGCCCGGTAGGGAATGTTTGCTCCCTTATGTCAGTTACACGCCGATCAGCTATACTAAATGATATTAACAGTCACCGCACTTTAGCCTCTTTGGAAAAAGAAGATTCCCTAAGGTAGGACGAAAGCTGTTTCGTGCAGGATTCGAAGAACGGCTTAAAGCCAGAGCTGAGACTGCTAGCTCAGTTGGTCGTGGCACTTCCCAGAATAGTTTTTTTTTATACAGAGGCACCTCCTGCCCCTTCCGAGGCAGCCCAGGTGCCAACAGACTTTTCCCATAACCGCGGATCAGGGCGCTTTCAATCCCGGGGTCAACCCATTACCCTCAGGGGCAGGGAACAACAGTGAACCCCTTAAGCGACACCTATCTAAGCAAAGGCATGTTTCCTCTTTATACCGATTTAAATATAATTGGTCTCTAATTCCAAGGGAGCCCAGGGTGTGTCAAAGGGTCACAGCTTATCATATCGAATTTACCCAAATTCCTACCCAAATGGCCCTACCACCACCCCTCCCCTTTTCAGAGGAAGAAATACTTGCAATGGACGACGAGATCCAGTCCTTGAGGAACAAACAGACTATTCACGAAGTCCCACTGTAAGGCATGGAACCAAGATTTGTAAGTTCCATGTTCGTGGCTCCCAAGAAAGGTGGTGGTCAAAGGCCTGTGATAAATTTGAAAGGACTAAACAATTATTTAGAGTACTCCACCTTCAAAATGGAAGGGATACACATGCTGCGAGACCTTTTAAGAAAAAGACGATTATATGTTGGCATTGGACCTCAAGGATGCCTATTTCACGGTTTCAGTTTGGTTACATTACCAAAAATAATTAAGATTTCTGTAGAAGAGAACAATGTGGGAATTTGCGTGCCTCTCCGTTGCCTTTGCCAGTGCTCCAAGAGTCTTTACCAAAATAATGAAACCAGTGGTGGGCTTGTTGCGCAAAATGGGGGAAAGGCTAATAGTCCGTCTGGACGACATTTAAATCATGGCAGAGACCAAACATCTTGCAGCTCAACTTACCCAATTAGTTTCCAGCACTCTGGAAAATCTAGGCTTTGTGGCGAATTACGAGAAGTCAGTCATGACTCCATCCCCTTCGATGGAATTCCTGGCTTTCCTATTGGATTCCACAACTATGTCTCTAGCTTTACCCGACGAAAAAGTTCACAAGATACAACGAGAGTGCCAGAAGTCCTTAACAGTATCCTTCCTGACATTGCGCAAGCTTACAAGGTTGATAGGGTTGCTCAACAGCTCCATTCAAGGTTTCTTTCCAGCCCTCCTCCATCACCGCCACTTACAAAACGTAAAGAATCAACATTTTTGCTCTCCAATAAATTACGAAAGTGAAATGCACCTATCTCCTCAAGCACGAGAAGACCTAACATGGTGGAGAGACAGTTTGCTGGCCTGGAACGGCAAGGACTTGGTAAGTGGGGACCCAGAGACGGACGCCGCCCAACTGGGATGGGTAGCTGTCTGCAATGGAGTACGAACGGGATGTCTTTGGACTCATTCCGAAAGACTACTCCGCATCAGTTGCTTAGAGTTGATGGGGGAAGCCTTAACAGTCAAAGCCTTCACTCAACACAAAACTCAAGTGAAGGTTCTTTTGCTTATGTACAATATGACAGCAGTAACATATATCAACAAAATGGGGGAACCAGGTCCCCCATTCTGTGAAGTCTTGCATTCGAACTGTGGACCTGGTACATCCACATTAAGACATATTCCAGACATATTCCAGGGAGCCAAAACCTCCTGGTAGATTGGGAGCCGCGGAGTGTTGTGGACCACTCCGACTGGAAACTTACACCAGAGATATTTCAACACATTCAGAGACTTTGGGATCTTCTGGAAACAGATCTCGTCGCATCCCGCCTGTCGTACCAGATCCCCAGGTACGCAAGCTGGAGGCCAGACCCAGGGGCGGAAGCAGTAGATGCATTCACCTTGGTCTCAACTGACGGATATGCTTTCTCCCCTTTCGCATTAGTAGGAAGGTGTCTAAAGTAAGTCATTCTCCAAAAAGACCAGAAATTGGTAATTGTCGCACCAGTCTGGGAAACACAACCCTGGTACCCGATGTTTCTTCAACTTTGTGTAGATGATTTCCCGCGGTAACTTCCACTGTCGGTAAATCTGTTGACCAGACAGGGGGAAAACCACCCCTTAGCTCACCTTCAATTAGCAGGGTGATTTGTCTCAACCGCTTATATTCATAGACAGGTTTCTCTACAAAAGCTAGAACACTTCTTTTGGCTGCATGGCGGAGGAACACTTCCAATGCTCATAGTTCAGGATGGAGAAAGTTGATTGGGTAGCTGGTGTAATCAGCAACAGATTAATCTCATTTCAGCCCCTTTATTCAGCATTGTTAGACTTCCTGACTAGGGCATTTAACTCAGGGAAGGCTTATCGGTCAATTAATGTCTATCGCTCAGCCATATCCATGACCCACTAGACCATTGATTCTCTCAGGGTTGGGGAACATCCCATATTCTGTCAACTTATGACAGGCATATTTAACAAGAGACCACCACTTCCACGATATACTCAAACGTGGACGGTTTATCAGGTCACTTTTATTTAGAAGGCCTGGCTCCGGTTGTTCGAAGGCTGCATATCGCTATCCAGTTGATAAGTGTTAACGAAACAAACCACGCTATCCACTGGATAGTGATTTATCCGGTGAATAGCGTTATCCACCTTTAGAACAAACCGGGCAAATGCGACAATACAACCTCGTCCTTGAAACAACTCTTCAGAAAACTAGTGGTTTTGCTGCCCCTTTCAACTGCTGAGCGAGGGTCTGAATTGGCTGACAATGGTGCAATTCATCACAAACTCAATGGAGCTGGAGTAGCGGGAGACTACAACTCGAACGACTACGTTTGGACATAAGCCATGAATGGACTCACGTTATTTAATTAATACAAAAACTCCATTCTCAGCCTTTCATAAATCATTATACGAGCTAAGTGGCTCACAGCCACTTTGATTTAAAAAATCATTCCATGTTGTATCAGTCTTGGCTTTTATATTCTTCATTTTCCATGATAAGCTACGTACTGATCCAAAGTTTCGAAACGTATACAGCAGGATCATTGTCGGCGGTTGCACGCTTAAACATTTCATAGGTATTCTTTAATTTTTTTATACCAATGTTGTTACATCACTTGATAAATTGTGCCAGGGCTGAACCATCTCCTGGAAAGTGGTAAAGATTGTTACCAGCCACCTTAAGCAATGTGAACTACCATTGCCACCAACAATTATGTTTACTGTCATCTCCTAGTTCCCTAAGAGGAAATCAGTTAAACAAAATTCCACATGGAGCCTTTTCCAACTTCAATTTATATGTTAGCTTCGTCACCGGTGCAGGATTTTATTTCCTGTGAGTATCAGCAATCATATCAGTGCACTATCGTATTTCAAAGGAAGAAGTCTTAATGGCATCAATGTGTTACAGCGTCTTTTTATTTTTCTTAATGGGCATTTCAGTGATCTCTGAACCCTTAAAGCTACATGGTTTACCTTTGCGATGTTTATTTATGTGGTAGAGTCTCTTCTTATGGACACATCGTACAATAGGCACGTAATGACTGGAACCAAGGAAAACAGTACTAGTGAGTTTTGTTTCCCCGAGACCCTCAATATTGAACACTGAGGATCGAGGGGAAACAAAACTCACTGTTTCCCGAGGGGCTAGTCATTAAGTAATTTGCTATACCTCCCGACTCAAAAATAGAGAGAAAAAAAAAAGATTTACTTGACGCCTACGGTGGCTGCACCCGCACTACGAGCGGCAGTCAAACCGAGCTGTCCTGCCGAAACGACATGATAATAGTCTTTTACTTCGCAGCTAACAAAAAATGAAGACGATACTAGAAGTTGCTTTGGCTTCTTCTAACGCTTAGCTCGATAATTCTGGCTTTGATTTGACGAGAAACAGCGTATTTTATTGTAAATGACACGACTATTTCCCCATCTGGCGACAGCAAATGAAGAGTGAGCTACCAAACACCGCGGACGACCCATTTTTGGCGCCAAATTAAAAGCTTGAAGACACAAAGTGTTCAAATTTTCCCCTTTGTTAATCTGATATGTTTTTGCAATCATAAATCCCTTTTCTTGAATAATGATTGCTTTTTCTAGTGAGAAACGTTACCCGACTTCAGTGACTTTTTGACATCAGGCCGACTGGTACACAAATTTGCCGTTGTTAGTGTTTCAAGGTGCACGGCTTGATCACGTGCGAGTAGAAAATTCAAGTTGTTGTTCCCCTAGGGAGTTAGTGAGTTTTGTTCCCCTAGGGAGTTAGTGAGTTTTGATCCATGACACGTGACACGTTCTCCTCCAAGCAGAAAATGCATTTGAGCTGGGAGCTATAACAATGATCTTTAGTTAAGCTTAGCGAGGTTCATTACCGGTAATTAAATAGAAATCACCTGTAAACCAACCAGTACATGAATTCGATGTAAATCTTTTTGACACCTGGTGACATACGACGAACCTTCTTAATTTTTTTCTGTCATCGAGAACTTTGGAGAACTTTGTTCATTTTCCGCTTTTAAAAAGACAGAAAATTAAAAATTAACGAAAAGTATTACTGTACCGAGTATTCCAGAATTGTATTTGCTACATAAAATGACATATGTCATGAGAACTTATGTGTCCTCTTGCCCCGGCTACACCACTCGATAATATACTATATCAAAGATAAGCTATAAAAAATGCTGATTAATTTGGCAAATGTTGGTGATTTTACAAACGCCTGAAGTTGTGCTAACGTAGCTAATTACATTATTTTTTTGCATTATTAAAGAATGCTCTCCGATAATCCTCTAAAGACAATCGAACCAAAAGCATTCAGATGGAATAGTAAAATTGGAACGCATATGTAAGTTGACATTTTTGTGGTAATCTCAGCCCTCTAACTACAGAAAAGTATAAATTCGACCAGAAGGCAACCTCCCATATATGTCTCACCCATACCCAGATTCACATTAGCCAATCAGAAGCCTCATCTACAGGCCTTATATCCTACGCGATATCAAGCCGCTGACCTGATTTCGGGTATAATGCAATATCAAGCTAGTTTGGTCTCGAAAATACGAACCACGGCTCAACGAAAGTTGCCCTATATGGCCTTGAATCGTCCTTTAAAGGCACGATTAGGTATAAATACTACCCCATATTAGCGGCACTAATAATTTTGATTTTTGAAACCGCTGTCCTTGTAGCCTCCTATAATTGCCTTTATGTAATATCTTTGCGACAGATTTTTGCTCCGGACGAAGTTGAAGATATTAAGCTTAGATTCCTTCATTGGCCAGAGAGTCCAAGGTTCTAAAATGTGACGTATTCTTTTTTTTTTTTCTGTTCAAATAAAAATACTATGTATTATAACTGATCTTGGAAAAATACCGGTGCTAATATATTACCGACATTCTATTGTTCTTTTCAGAGTGATAAAAAACAGAACAACTGCAAAAGTGATATATTCTTCACCGAAGTCAGTCGTCACAATACATCTGTCAGTTGCTTTTGTTTTCTTGCCGCATGCTGCACTCTCTAAGCTTCTGTTAGTAAATACCTTTAATACATAAATGAAGCTCAAGTGCATGTTAAAATGATTCACGTTTATTTCAAGTAATATATCAAACACGAGAGACAGTGTTTCATCGGGATATCCAAACACCGAGAAGAGAGTTGAAAATACGACGCGCAGCGGTGTATTTTTGACGAAATTCGAGGTGTCTGGATAGCAGATGAAACACTGTCTCGAGTGTTTGATATATGTTCTCAGTAGAAACGAAAACTAAGGAGTAAACGGAGAAATAAAATCGTCAAAATCTATGCTAATTAAGACCGGGTATCCAAACGTATATGCTCGCTAATCACCAGCCCTCCTACGCACAAGCTAGCTCATGCCCCCACCATTGTATTAGAGTCGGTGAGGGTGGAGGGAGTCCTCCCTTGGTCAATTTAACAAGACAAGCTCTTAATCCGCAAATCGCATATTTTTGGTTGGTCAGGAGTCATATGACGTCACAAATATACACACGTCATTAAATCCGTCATCTGAATCACATCTGTGACTTCATTCAAACTTCAGAGAGTGCGAATGTAGAGTGAATTGATAGAAAATTATCCAGCATTGCTGCAAGATACTAGTTACGCAATGTTGCTTAAAAAAAAAGAACGAATAAATTTTTAGAACGGGCGACATTTTAAGTGAGGGGCAGTTGGGACCTTGCTCTGGCAAAGTAAGCTGACGTGGACAGAAAATTGACATATTAGTAGTATAACTCAGATAACCAGAACACTTGTTGATTATGTAATTCAGCAGCCTTGAGTTAATGAGACGAGGATCGCAGAACCGGTTTAATGATGTGCAGGCTGTGTAGATATATGAGAGTAGTAATAGGGGTGCCAGTAAATAGCACAATCTAGTGCAGTTAAATTCGCACTGACCTGTCATCAAGTCAAAGAGACCATCATAGACAGTTACAACGTCCGTGTACAAAATCAGGGAGCAGATGTGGAAGAAATAGTGAGACTTGTCTTTCGCCAACAACGAATTGTCTTAAAAATCAATGCGGCCCTAGGATTTATCCAGAAGAATGAGCAAACGGGTGAAGTGCGCTGTTACTATGGAAGAAGAACTGGAATTTTCAAAGTACGTTGCCTGATTTGATAGCGAGGTCAACTATCCTCAGACCCAGATTCCCTACAAGATAGGAACGTTGGAATTCAAATATCAACAAGTGAGATCTGCAAAACAATATAATTAACAATTATTCGTCGAGGGTGACATTGACATTGGTGAATATTCACCGAGAGGGAGTCGAGGTGAATATTCACCAATGTTCACTGAGCCTGCAGCGAGTAATTGTTTTAGTATAATTTTTTGAGCTGAACAAAGAGGACTACAGAATAACGGACTAAAACATAAAAAAGACGCAATTGTTCGTTTGCATACACGTATGCAGCCCTGTTTTAATAAGAAGCTTACAGAGTTCTGCAGTAAGACAAACAAGCGAAACACTACGAAAAATAAATTCCTCCGTTACCTTTGTTTAATCGTTGTCGACTTCATTCACGGTTGTCATCATCGTCTAAAAATGAGTGGCTTTAGATTGAAGAAAAATAAATTTCGGTCAATCGATCTGACGTGCTGGAGATCGACGCAACCACTGCGTTTACTATTCTTAAATTCCTTGAATGCGAGTTCTTTAAAGACTTCTTGGTCCAAGGGCGACAGCAGTCATTTTGAAAATTCTCCATCCTTTCAAATATCCTGGACTTCGAGCGATGTATTCCGAATAAATAAAAAATTCATTCAGCAGCTGTCCGCCATGTTTACTTACTGAGATGGCAAAGGTGGCGAACTTTGTGACCAGGCCTCGAAAGCGCCATATTCACCGCACGGCGCGGTGAATATAGTGTCACATAAGGAATCGCTCAACCAATCAGATTGCTGGAAATTCTTTGTTCAGCTCTGAAATTATACCAATTTAATATATCCTTTGGTATCTTCAGGCAAGTGATTATGTCTTTTCAGGTACACTATTTTACTTGTGTGCGGTTAAAGAGATTTAATAATTATAAGTTTCCTCGTGGCTGTTGTTACAGTTGTAGGTCACAGCAGAGCCTGTATTGTAATGCGCTGGCTATCAATAAATGTGCTATATTAAAGCCATTTGTATGGTCCCAAACAACACTAATGTTTGACCAAAAATATAACACAAACAACGGTGATAAACATTTTAAAAACATGCATTTAATGAACTTGACGTTTGGCATGCTAGTCAACATACATTTTCAAAAGTATAAACGTGGGGATCAGGAACCTAGACAGAAAACATCTGCAGTAGAAATTTAAGACGTTTCAAACGGAAACTGCCTGTAAAACGACACAATGGAAAAGCTTTTCTAATAAAGTAAAAGCTTTTCACTGCTAATATTGACATTCAATGCTGGCTGCAACTCCTGAATAAACAAGGTCTCCTCAACCTTATAATGGTTGTCAGCTTTGCCGGACGCCAAAATGTCAAAATGGTCCCCATTTGATGTTGTGACCAGTTGTTTTAACGTGATGAGCGATAGCAGAAGAGTGATCATGTTTCGAAAAGGTCTTCAAATGTTTCGTTTTCCGCTCGTGAAGTCTTCGTTTCGTTTTTGCAATGTAAAAATCATTGCAGTCCCAGCAATTAGTTTTATAAGTGACTTTGGATAACTGTGATCGGTTGAGACGGTCCCGCATGGGAGGAAGGATTTGGTGCGCCGGGTGTTTTGAAAAACAACTTTGACATTAACAAAGGAGTGGAAAAGATTTACACGAGATTTTAGACGCATTGCAATGTGATTGCTATGGAGACCAATATAAGGTAATAAAATAATAACATCTTTTTGGGGACTGTTGTTATGGGTGCCCCATACTCATATAGGAAAAAAAAGGAAACCCATGAATGGATTTTCTCATGGTTATCATGGCTAGCAGTATTGCTCGTGGGCGCGTGCGCACGACGGCGACGACGGCGACGGAGTCGTGCAAGATGACGGCCATTCTCCAGCTAAGCTAAAAGGTTGACAAAAATATGCTGCCTTGATTTATAGCCGCCTTCTTTGATATTGGATATCCATGTTATGGTCAATTGACACCTGTCAAATCAAGGTATCCGCTGACCAGTATCACGTGACCATATCGCGGGCTCAGGTTTAGATCTCATACAGGTCACGTGGTTTTTTTAAGTTGACCGCTGACCAAGTGGCTTGGCTAAATCTATATATTAGAATTTGAACAAGCCAGAGAGATTACGTTTTTTGTTATTCTCGTTAAACGCGGCTCAAACAACACTTTCATCACACTTATTTACCGGAAGACGACATTTACTGGACTCTATACCAAATGGGATTCGTTTACACCTCGCAAATACAAAGTCAACCTTATCCACACGCTAACCAATAGATTCTTCCGTATTTGCTCCACCGCTTTATTGTTGCAATCCGCTGTCGAGGATCTCAAAAGGCTTCTGCTGCAGAATGGTTACCCTCAGGGCATCATCACTTTTAGTAATATATAGATTTAGCCAAACCTTAAAGCGGAGCTCCTGGGCCGGGTTGTTCAACGCCCCATTAGGATCCAGGTTAAGTGAGAATTTTCATTTGAATTTTGTAACTTTGCAGTGAAGTTTACTGTATACTGTTTGGTCTTCTGTTTTGAGTTTGAAGAATGTCAAAATACACAAAACAAAAGCAGTGAAAAACATTTGTAAACAAGAACTATTTATACTTCTGTTATCTTAAATCCTGGGTTAGCATTAACCGGCTTCCGAACAGCCTGGCCCCGTTTACAACAAGTTAATTTGACATGAGCCCGCGATCCAATAGAAAGACCACCACTTGTTCAGCAGTCAACTTAAAAAACCACGTGACCTCGATGAGATCTAAATCTGAGCACGCGATATGGTCGCTTGATACTGGTCAGCGGATACCTTGATTTGACAGGTGTCAATTGATCATAATATGGATATGCAATATCAAAGAAGGAGGCTATAAATCAAGGCTGTATATTTTTGCCAACCTTTTAGCTTAACTGGAGAATGGCCGCCATCTTGCGCGACTCCGTCGCCTTCGTCGCCGTCGTGCGTACGCGCCCACGTGCAATACCGCTAGCCATGATAACCATGAGAAAATCCATTCAAGGGTTTCCTTTTCTTTCCTATATGAATATGGGGCTCCGCTATTAGGAATTTGATGCTATTGTGACGACTGTTGAGGTACATCAAAAACTCATTAGAAGTGTCTTTGCTGTCAAACGTGGAAAAAGTGTCATCAGCAAATCTATATATTAATACCAAAGTGTCGGGTGAAATCTGGGACTGTTCATTATCCATTTTTCTTCAGTCACACATGAAAATGTTAGCCAGAACGGGGCCTAAAGGTGAGCCCATGGCAACACCATCAATCTGGTCGTAATACCGACCATCGAAGACAAATTTTTATTGTTTCATCAAGTGGCACATTTGTAAACAACGAACAGACATCGAAAAAGCACATTATTTCATTATTATGTTTGTAAGATTTAGCCCAGTCTGCAAAACCAAATGAATCTTTAACTGTATGTTGATAGGTGGATATTGGCTGAAGTATTCCAACAAGGTAAGACGCCAGGTTGTAATTGTACGTGTTCAGTGAGGAAACAATAGGATGGAAGGGGCATCCAGTCCTCTGAACCTTTGGGAGGCCATATAAAACTTACCTTAAACACGTAAATCCTGTGTAAATCGTTTCTACTCTTTTGTTAATGTCAAATATATTTTTCAAAACACCCAGCGCATCAAATCCTTCTTCCCATACAAGGACTGTCTCAACTGATCACAATTATCCAAAATCATTTATAAAGCTAGTTGCTGGGACTGCAATGATTTTTACATTGGGAAAACAAAACGAAGACTTCACGACCGGAAAACGGAACATTTCAAGTAGAGGGCGTTGGGGTTTTCGGTTTTGCGGATTTCGCCAACTTTTGGTGGTTTTTTTTTTTTTTTTCGCATTTAAAAACCGCGGTTTTTCGGTTTTCGTGTATTGTGTGCGGTTTGCGGGTTTTCTCCAATTTAGTCTTTGGGTCTCGGTTTTTGTCAACAATGGTCGCGGTTTTTCGGTTTTTTCTGCCTGATTTCTTTTACCGTTTTTTTCTGGTTTTGCTAAGGAAGTTACACCCCGTAGTCGCGCTAAAACTGTAATTTGCAGCCGTTATTTGGGTCGTAACGGCTGCCCTGCAGACTGTGAAAAGCTAAAGATAACATGAAAGCAAAAGACTATTTCTCAAATATCACGCGGCTGGGATAAAAATTAATATAATATCTTGTGGACTTTGACCATAGAATGTGGAACATCGAGTTTCTATAGCTCAACTGCGAGTTTGTCTCCCCTTTTCGTTGCGGGAATAACATTGCGCTCAGTCGCTCCGTTCACGTGAAATAAAAGCAAATGTGAGTCTGTTTGGTTGTAAAATAAAGTAGTTTGGTTGTAAAATTGGGCTGACATAGTGCCTACACAAATGAAAACTCTGACAATGGCAATAAAAAAGCAACTTCAGAATGTGGTGTTTTTTTGAACAAAAGTAACATAAAATCATTTTATCGTGCAATTTGTTGCTGTAGGTCTGTGGAGCCGATTTACACAAAAAAGGAGCTTTTTAGACTACGATGTGTTCTGCACTAACGATGGAATACGCAAAAAGAAATTCGGAAAGTAAAACAAATTTAGACGTATAAGAGTTAGATAACAGAAAGAAAGATTCTGAAGACTACCGAAGCCTTGTTAGTGAAGGCTTTGATTTCGGTTTTCGGTTTTTAAAGAAATTTCTTGCGGTTTTGCGGTTTTCGGCAATTTTTTGCGCTGTTTTTCCGCTTCTAACAGGCTCCTACGCCCCGAACTCATTGCTTCATCATCAGTAACAACAATCTATTTAGTACAATTGTTCCACCTACATGTAAATAGTCTTTTCGACCACCCTTGTCATATGTGTTACATGTAACATATCCGTTTCAAATATCACGAGGGGGCTAAGAAGCCATGTTGATTTATTTCTGATGCCACTCTTGGCTGAATTCCCACGGGATGGGCTAGAAAAGAGTCGTTTTCTGTCCATCTAATTAATGTACTTACTTTTCGTTATTTCTTCACAGCTTTTCCTCAGTAAATGGCCAATGGCAAAATATATAATGAAGTCCAAAGTCAGGATAAAAACCCATTTACTGACTCTTTCTTACAAATGGGAAAGAGAAATTGCACATACTATTATTACATAATTAACAACTCTGTAAATTTCCACATCATGTGCAGTTTTGTAAGCATACAGAAAACGTTGCAAAAAAGTTAAAAAATATATGCCACTGAATTCATTCACATAGTTCAAGATTATACATTGGATAAACTAGTAAAAACAAAAAAACAGAACAACAAACAAAACAAGGCGATACTGAGTGACAACCACCGAAAGGAAAGTACAGAATTATTTCTCTCCGAAAAAAAACAAAAGCAATAACAAAAAACATAAGAGACGAAAAAATGGCGCAGAACTCAGTTCGATTTTCGATCGATGTAAACTACTCTACCAAAGGCTTGGGACTCTGCCACGTTGACACCTCACATAGTTGACTAGTACACACTGGAAGCCATGCTACCTTCGAAAGATCACTCGATTTGCGAAGAAACCCAGCCATTAATATACTCTGGCCTACTGCCCTGAAACATTTGTCCACTTCTCAGAAGAAAGGCACTAAAAAGGCTGCTGGAAAATAATTTTTGCCAATCTGCTTCCATGCTAATCCCTAAACTAGAAAACACCAGGAAACGCGAAACCACAACAAATGAAAATTTCGCACAGCGTACAGGCTCGAGTAAGTTCCGAATCAAAGTCAATATAATCAATATTGCATTCTGGCTTGATTTTGTGTTAATTTCCTTTAACTCTTAAGGTCATTCCGCTGAAATAGAACCTGCACTGAGATTTTTGTGAAACTTTTCCTATCGATTTTTTATATTATAGGAACTTAGATTTTGAAATAAAAATGAGGGGTCCCCATGTTCGTTTAGGAGCAAAAGCACCTTGTTTATACCCATATAAATCCTTATAATAGCACCATGATTGTAGTTACGATTGCTTGCTAAATTCACGTTTCCGACGATTGCTTTTTGTTCTACACTGAGAATTGGTCCATATTTATTTTACACAGAGAAATTTATTACTCAATTCAAAACAACAGAAAAAAATGATAGGTCACCATACTCGTTTGCGAGAAAATGACGATTTACCTCTATGGCGAGGTCCCGCTGTAAGAAAAAAGCCGCCATTTTTTAATGCGCGCGCGCTAATCACGCGTGAAATTATGCGCAGAAGGGCTGCGCAATGCAATACTGGGGAATAACCTTAACTTTTTTTCAAAAACAGCGAAATCCAAGATGGCGGATCCAAGATGGCGGTCAAAAGACGTCATTCGATGTCATATGACGTCATAACCAACAAAAAACGTACCATCTTGTAGAGCAAGCTCAGGGCTATCTAGTCAATGTAAATTCATTTCGCTCTGCCTTAACAGAACGAAAACCAAGAGGAGAGGGTCATCCACCTGCTACTTGTACCACGGTACGTGGAGGTATGAGTAAGCTTGTACGTCCGAGGGTTAACATTGCCAGTAGGCTGTGACTTCATATTTCGCCTCTCTGGCTCGATACATGTGCCCTGTGTGCCACATGGCACAAGGGGAACATTTAGGTGGCATCACAGTTCGGTGGCATCACAGTTTCAACTGTTCACAGACGATCCATTTTCCAAGTTGGGTGGCTCACAGCCACTTTGATTTTATACGACTTTATTATATACGTACAAACTTCTCCTCTGATGAAAGGAACGGCAGTGTAAAGAATCTTGCGGCTTAAAAATTTGTAACGCTCGGGTTGTGGAAGGGTTAGTGCCCTTCATCAGATGTGATGAGCATCCTAGATTCGCCACAATGTATGTGATACACTTCATAAAATTCTCTCCCTCGTTCTCTGAAGAACTTGCCATCATGACATAAGGACTTAGTTAGACATTGGCGCCACCTATACATCATTTCGTCGACCAATCATGCACCGTTGACGGTTTAGTATTTTTATAGAACACGAGGTCATTTCTGTCCAATCGTAGCAATTTATGACCAAATAAGGGCATTGATGTTTGTAACGAAGTCTTGTCGTACCCGTTTGACCACACCACGCAAAAGTACTGAAAGGTAATCGCTTTTGAGAAGGGGATAATGTATCGTAAATAATCTTTTTCTTTGGCCATTGTAGCTTTATAGGAAATAACACACAAACTGCACTGACAAACATGACAATAAAAAGCATGTTGGAAAACAAAATTCTTTTATTTTTTAAAATTTGTAGCAACTTTTAACCTTTTTTATATACAAAATTCATTTTATCTTGAATCATTTGCAAACATTGCAAATGACATCGAGAGCTCCGCAAGGCGTCGCAATAGTTTGCTGAAGAGATAGGTAGACGACAATAGAAACAAATCGTTTGGGATAAATAGCCCCAAATGTGACGAGTTTAATTGAAACTAAGGTTACAAACAAAGATTAAAATCTCTCTAGGGAAAGTGGGGTTAAAACCTTCGCCACTAGTAAAAACTAAAATGAAATACTTTATAAGATATGTTGACAGTCTGCGGGTCGGTAACCGGGGAGGTGGAGGGAAAGAGAACAAATACGTCTGAACGCTAAATGGCAGAAAATATCTTGCGATGATGGCAATAGTAGAAGGAGGCCGCGTGTACGAGATAACCAATCTTTTGTACTTAACTGTGACACGCGCCAACTTTTAATTGGACAGGAGACTTTCATTGTTGCCAGATTATAACACAACCCGCAAACTGATAACACATAGGAAATGCTTCGCGATAAAATAACATTATGCTTTCGGTTGTCGGCATAATGTTTGTTTTTAATTTGACGTTTCGTATGCTTCGACATACATCTTCAAAAGTCACCGTTTAGAATAAAAGTAACAACTAAATTTTAAATTTAAGATAAGAAACTAATGAACAATAACAATGAGAGAAGCTGAGAAATTTGCATATTAAATTAGATGCAAACTAATAAAGATAAAGCTTTCCGCTGCTGACGTTATCGTTATCGTTAACGATGTTTAGCTCTTTCACTATTTTTAGCATATTTATTGTATAAGTGTTGTTTTTTGTTATATATATGTTCTCGAAGATATTAGCTAATTTTAGCTACATAAAATTCGATAGGAAATAAAGTATAAGTATGCGTGTGTATATGTGTGTATGTATGTATGTATCCGATGACGTGCAAAAAGCAGGGAATTGGGATATTCCCCAATCTCCCTGCACTGACGTCACTGACATATAACCAGAAGGAGGAAGGGTTCTACGTGACCAGCCGTGGGATGGGGCATCCTTCTCCACTGACGTCATTGACACGTGACGAGCCGGGGAAGGTAATTTCACGTGATCAGCAGGAAGAAGGGGGTATTCCCTCCACTGACGTTATTGGCTCGTCACGCCATCGTTTTGCCTACCTTTCTTTGTCATTTTATTCAAACTTTTATTGGCAGACATTTTGAATTAATTAAAACATGCTATTTACTGGTACCCCCTATAACTACTCACTTGTACGTAAACGGTCTGCACCTCATTTAAGCGGTTCCTCAATCCCTACCTCACGAGCTCAAGGCATGAATTAACAGCTCATGCCATAATCCCGGCGAGGGTTGAATAAACAGCTGCTGAAAGTTTCAGCACCACATGAAAGGTGAAGCCCTTCGAAATAAAGCTAAGTAAACTGGACGTTCTGCCCTACTGGAACCGAAGGGATAATGAGTGTCCACCGTCAATCGGGAGTCCATATATTAAAACTGGAGAATTTCCGAGAATATTCCCCAATTTTCAAAACCACGCGTGTTGCGAGAAAGATCTGAAGGGCAATAAACACCATAGCCCCCATTTGGCGCGAAAATATGCTCGGATATTTTCTGTTCCTCGAAGTTCACAGTTTTCCTCGAGCTACACTCTCGGAAAACTGTTCGCTTCTCGGAACAGATCATGTCCAAGGACAAATATCCTAGCATGTTTTCGTGCCAAATGGAGGCTATTGTTCATTTATAATCGAGCAGGCGTCGTGACTGTATACATGTAGCCTGCTCTTGTAAAAGCGAATATAACACACATATAAACCAGTTTCATGGCCTTTTACTCCTTGTCTGTAACTTTCTTTGAGAATCTAATTAATATTGCTCATATTCAAGACGAATATCTTATTGTGAGGTTTTTTGAGGTTTTTTTTTTCTCTATCAAACCGTGAAAAATAGATTAAACAATTATGATAATTAGTGTTATTGCTTCTGTAAACTAGCGATTTATTTTCTTCTAGGAATCCAATTGACTCCCAAACAGAAGCTCTTCGCTTTTCCGTTGACAGTGGCGCGTGGTATGTTAAGTCCTCTCTCTTAGCTTCGGGATTCAGAAGTTTACCCAAATACGGGTGGGAGGAGACTTCATTCTTACCATGTCCCCTGGGAACATTTTCTAATACCTTCACCAAAGGAACTGACGGATGCTCAAATTGTACCCCAGGTAAGCTATGCGATGCACTTTTGCAGCCCGGCGGTTTTCAATTCGCGCGATTATCTGACTATCGTTGGCACGCACTAGTTATATTAGCTATTTAACGCGCGCTGTAATTGGTCAATTTAGCGGGCCGTACTGTACGGCCCGCTAAAATATAAAGCTACTTCTGTTGCCAAAATGTTTCGTGATTTATCGTCAAGTGTTGATAACTTTTTTTAGCGAGTAAAAGTTAAAAACTATCTTTTACTTCTGAAATTGTGTATTAAAACCTACCTACGACTTTAAATTGAGTCGTTTTGCTTTCCAGGTGCGTCAGAAATTTGAAGCCGTTCCGCGTGAATAGAAATCGTTTCCGAGCCCCTCAGACACACAGTAGAGATATAATAAATATTTTACTAACCTCGTTTTCTCGGTCCGTACTGTAAGTTACGGATCCTCGTTTCCCCCTTCGATTTATGTCCCGCGCGCCTCGCACTTGGGCCATAAATTAATAGGGAAGAACTCGGTCCGTAAGTTACAGTAGTAAGAGGTATATATGCAATGTTCTTCTTTTAAGAGCTTCCGCTTTAGAGACTGGGGAGACTTGAATATGGGGGTTGGCCGATTTTCCTAAAAATCCGCACACAAAGTCCTTATGCAGACTTGTGTACAGTGCCAATTTCAGCTTCATTAGTCGTTTTCCACCCGAGTTCTGGATATCAGCCCCATGGGGGTCCTGTGAGGTCAACTTTCGACTAAATTTTGGGCACTTTTCAACCGGTCAAGTTACTTGCATTCTATGGTATGGTTTTATGGCTCTTATTTTTTTTTATTTTCAAGCCAAAAGTCCGATTTATTGTTGGTCTCTTAAGATCACATCTATTTAGTAATAAATGTCACATACTTCGAGCTTACCACTCATAGGCTTTTTGAAATAATTCAAATGGATCTCCGTGGTACAATAGCAAATATCCATGACCATGTTAATGAACATTGTTTGGTACAGTCACAGGCGGCCCAGACGTTGAATACGATTAATACCTGACAGTCTGCTGTTGGCGATTGCGTTACAATTTTAGCCGTTTATAAGACAATGTATGAGAATGCTTCGAAAATTACTCTAAATGCTACGTGTAGAAAATAATTTGAATACAATGGCTTACCTTGTGTTTGCATTGCGTTATTTTGATGTCTCTGGGTTCCTGGAGGTGGTTTAGAGCCATTTAGGCGAGTTTTACTTTCTGGCGGTTTGCTTCCCCTAAAGAGAAACGAAACTGGCGGGCGACCCACAGGCCCGACGGCCCACACTCAAAGCTCCGTAAATTCCACAAAAATGGTCTAATCTCGTCAAAATTGCATCATGGCAGCCGTCGATAACTCTTCTTCCTATTCGCTTTCTCCCAAGGTTCCAAAGTTTATCTTAACCGCCCGAGAATCGCTGGTTTTCAAGCTCTTGCTTTCCATTTCCGCTCCGTCTCGATCCGTAACCGATTATCTTGGGCACAGAATTTGAATTTTTAGCTTAACGACCTCGCCATCGTGACAAAGTCGCCTCCAACCGTCGAGAGGCACGGGGCATTGGTCAGTTACTCGTTGCCATCTCTCGCTGCAGTTAACAGTGATTTTAGGCCCTAAATTCAGCTGAACGTTGTTTGCTCCTTGTATTTTTGCAGTTAACAGTGCTTTTAGGCGCTAATTTCAGTTAACACCGCGGCACGGTGCAATTTGCATGATCAAAAAATGCCCCGTGCCTCTCGACGGTCGGAGGCGGCTTTGTCACGATGGCGAGGTCGTTAAGCTAGAAATTCAAATCCTGTGCCCAAGATAATCGGTTCCGGATCGACACGGAGCAGAAAGTAAAACTCGCCTAAATGGCTCTAAACCACCTCCAGGAACCCAGAGACATCAAAATAACGCAATGCAAACACAAGGTAAGCCATTTTATTCAAATTATTTTCTACACGTAGTATTTAGAGTAATTTTCGAAGCATTCTCATACATTGTCTTATAAACGGCTAAAATTGTAACGCAATCGCCAACAGCAGACTGTCAGGTATTAATCGTATTCAACATCTGGGCTGCCTGTGGTACAGTGTTAAATTACATTGAGAACATAACTTTCTTAACAGGAGGATTTTACTCTGATGATGTCGCCTACGTTGGAGAAAGCTGCAAGAAATGTCCTAATGGATCTTTTGTGCCATTTGACAAAACGCCAGGAATATCAAAGCAAGATTGCAAGACCTGTCCGGAAGGTAACAACCAAAATATCTTCCCGAAACCAAATGCTTGATTTTGATCGTACAAAGGACCTTAATGCCCGGTCCAAACGACGCTCCACTCAAGCGCCGAGTTCACTAGACTCCCCAGCGAAGGTTGGCTCAGAAAGCGTACTTGCGTCGAACTTAATACTGGAGGCCGGTGGTAACAATTTTCGACAAGAAATTCTGTCCAAATCGAAAAAAAAAGGCTCATATTTCACTGCAAGAGCAATATTTCGGGAAAGCAAAATCAATCGCAAGTGGTTTTTTTGTACGCGGAAAGGCTGTGTCTCGGTAACTTCAACCTGCAAACGAGAAATCTCATTAACAGGGCTATTGCCACGACCAAACACCAAAAAGAGAATATGCGCTAAAGAAACACAGCTCCCTTGCCCGTGAATCGAAAGCAAAAATATGAGATTCGAAACGTGATGAAGTTTTTGTTACGTATTTTTTTTATTTTTTATTTTTTATTTTTTATTTTTTTCATCGATGAGTTCAAGCTTCATGCATGACTGGTCTCACCACACATGTTTGAGCCAATTACGAGTGCCGTTTCATTTGTCAAAAGTACATTACAGTAATTTATGCATTACGTTCGGTACTCGAAGGGAACGGCCTTGTTTGAATCAGCCGCCGCTCCAATATCGCGTAATGCGACAGACCCTGCCAAACTTCTCGTTGGTTGCCGTTACCTAGTTATAATTGCCTAGTCAAGCTAATTTAAATGCCGCTCTTCTGCTGCATCTACTCATCAGTTTGACTCGGCGCACGAGTGGAGCGGCTTTTGAAACGGGCCAACGATGTCATTACCCCGACCTCGCTCCCAGGGCCTTCTCCACTTTAAAAAAATGGTGGCGGGAGAAGACGAGCCGCCATTTTGAAAATCGTCGAGGAGAAGGTCCTGAGGACAAGGTTGGCAATAACTCAGTCTTCGACCATGCCACACAATATCCAATTTCTTTTTCATATTATTCATTTTAACAAAAAAGTCACCTTTATTGAGTCAAGAATATCATGTCAGATTAAGCCAGATTAAGTAAATATGCGAAGTGTCATACGAATCCATCACAAACTGATGCATGGAAATATGGAACTCGAAATCGCCAATTGTCACAAAGAAATGTAAACCAAGGAGCAAGCGCTTGCTCCCCTGGGATTACATTTCTTTGTAACAGCTGACAAGATTGGACTCATATGTTTCCAATAGTTTGGAACGAATTGCGATGGAAATTCATATATCGGCTTAATTCGACATGATAAATCGAGTCGTGGGGCTTATTTTTGTTTTGTTTGAAAAAACAGAATGTGGGAAAAGCGTAATATTGTCGAAGTGGTCCATTTCCCGCAATTATCCATTAGTAGCTTTATAATATATATGCAGGCGTTTCACCCGGCGTAACACCGGGTGAAAGGGGCTTATACTTTCTTCCTTTGTGTATTCTCGAAATTAAAAAGGAGATTAACCCTTTGACGCTGTTAATCATCTTCCGAAATTTAGATGTTTTAAATGTTTCGTTAGTATGGCAGTTTACATTGGCCAGCAAGCGCATTTTGACATGCAGGCTAGTAGTGAAGAGCCATTGGGTTTAGTCCCATTTTTGGAAAGCAAAAGGGAAGCAGTAAACCTATTTTTAGATGACGTCATGATCAAGGTCTTAGTAATTTATGGTATAAATTATGACGCAAAAGTAAAAAGGCATCGTAATCCCATTTATTTCAATTAGAAATTGCTTTTCTGACATGCTGATATTTTAGAAATCTCTACCTCATAATTTGTTCCTCAAAACAAAACAAATAGAATTGAGGAGGAGGAGGAGGAGATAAACTATGGAATTGATAAGGAGGTAAACAACAGAATTGAGAAGAAGAAAGTAAATAATAGAATTGAGTCACGGAGGAGCACTTACGTCCAGTAATACACGCAGTGACGAGATTGGCAGATTTGACGAAGTATCGTCAAACTGAGTAAATGGTCATGGATTTGACGATTTCTTATGTCGAACTTTAGTCAAATTTGTCAAAGCAAAAACAGGCTGTCGGATTTGACGATTTTGGCAACTTTTCGTCAGCCATAAATATGCAAATTATCTCATCAGATTCGGCCCGGATATATAAGCAGAATTGGTGCTTTTGCCGAAGATTGCGCAAATTACCTAATCATACACGGTACGTCCTAAAATACGCGCTTGACGAAATTTCGTCACCTTTGTTACTTTCGCCATATACGTCGTTTTCGCTACATGGTCAACTTTTTAGGGCCCTGCTAGCCAAGTGGCTGTTTACTTGTATAATTTTGGCAACAAATATGGCAAAATTTAGTCAGTTTTGCCACCTTCGCCAAATTCGTCGCTTTCGCAACATTCGTCAACTTTTTGGGGCCCTTCTAAACTTGTTATGTGTACTCACCCGTGTAATTTTGTCAACAAGCTTGGCGAAATTTTGTCAGATTTGCAATTTGGAGAAAATCTCCACAGTTTCTCAGATTTCGTCAAATCTGTCAATATCGTCAACAAGATATTGTCAAATTTAGCTTCCATTTTCGTTCATGCATGTATTTCTGGAGCTAGGAGAAGAATAGCGAGGAGGTAAACTGCAGAATTGAGAAGGAGGAGGAAGAGGAAGTAAAAAACAGAGTTGGGGAGAAAGAGAGGGAGAAGGGGAATGAGGAGTAGGAGGAACATGAGGAGGCGGTAAACAGTAGAATTGAGGAGCAGCAGGAAAAGTGGAGGTAAAAAAATAGAATTAATTGGGGAGAAGGAGGAGGTCAACAATAGAATTGAGGAGAAGGAGAGACGAGAAGGACGAAGAGGAGGAGGAGAGAGGACAATAGAATTAATGAAGAGGAAGAAGAGGAAGAGTAGGATGTGGTTTTGGAGGAGGTAAAGAATAGAACTATATTGGGGCTGAAGCCTTCAAAAATGTGAAACATTACACGTCAGTCTCCGAAAAGCGTCGAATAGGTCGGATTTGACCTGTCCTGTTTGTCAAATGAAAAATTTTGTAGGGAAGATAATGTGCAAAGATAAGTGAACGGTAAAAACAATAATTTCGATTGTGTCCCATTTACGACGTTGTCTCAAGAAAGGTGTCAGCGGTTTCGTTTGATTCATCCATTTATTTGCATGGTTGCCCAAGTGATGGATCTTGTAAAACGGTCTGGGCGCAATCACTGTTGCGACAAGCTCGAAACGTGATTGATCAGCCACCCGAGAGAATAATCTGTTGTTATTCGCTGGTGGTGTTCGTAGCCTTTCATAGTAGACATCTATGAAAGTCTTGGAAATAAAAGTGTAATCGATCTCACAAAGGCTGGAATCTTTTTTTGTTTGTTTGTTTTGCACTAAATTCAAACGCGAAATGGCGCGCCTCACAACGTTAACATAATATTTTGAAAACATAATGGATCGGTGGCAACCAACCAGCGTTTTTATACCCACACTCTTATGTTGTTACCTATATCGAATAATAATTATTTCCTGACGTGTTGGCAGTTTATTAGAGATTTCTGCCTAATTTTTCTGCGATATGTTGTAACCGACAACTTGTGATGCCATTGTATTTTGGCAACAATCTTTAAAAGGAGAAGCTTGACAAAGTAGTTAGAAAATAGCATGATAAGTAGGCGGCTCCGTTCCTAGTAAAAACCCGAGCAAAAAGAGGAAATGATTTCTAAAATTTCAGCTTTTCGATGAGACAATTTGTCTTTAAATTAAGTTGAGTCTTATGCCATGGTACTTTTGAACGCCAAGTTTTTGCGTCATAAATTATACCATAAATTAATAAGATCTTGACCATGACGACATCTAAAAATAATTTTATTCCTGCTCCCAGTTTGCTCCCCCAAAATGGGACTAATTCTAATGACTCTACACTACTCTGACTGAGACAAATTTCGTCATCGGAGGTACGATTTGAAAACCTCATATATCTATTTCGACTTCCTGCTGTAAAAATCAAACTATTGACTTCAACTACCAGTTACAAAGTTACTCGCCATTCTTACAGAGATGACTTACCGAAGTCGATTTATAAGTGTAACTTCCTAAATAGCGTCAATTGATCTAAGACTAAGACTAAAAATAAGACTAAAAATAAGAATAAGAATAAGAATAAGACTAAGACTAAGACTAAGACTAAGACTAAGACTAAGAATAAGAATAAGAATAAGAATAAGAATAAGAATAAGAATAAGAATAAGAATAAGAATAAGAATAAGAATAAGAATAAGAATAAGAATAATTGGTCCAGAAGGCGACAAACGTATCAAACCACCAGAGATTTCTTTAAACTTTATTGTAGTTGATTACTGGATTCTGAAGAGTGGATCTCTGTGGCTTGGAAGAACTAATACGTTGAAAGCTTGAAATACAATTGAATGTTCGCAGTAATTGACGCTGATCACAGCTGAAATCGAAACCTAGAATTCTAGTCCTAAAGCGAACTATTAATGAGCTGTCAAATGAAGGAGAAGGAGCTATTTATGGGCTGTCACATACAGGAAACCTCAATCGCTAAACTATTTAAGACCACAGTGAAACAGAAAAAAATAATCAAGCATATTTCGATAATCACGCATTTTTCAAAGTGCCCCATTCTTCGTAAATCACGGGCTGTTCCTGTTCACGTTCATAGATAAGGCAACAAAACTAGAACTTTCATAATAATAATAATAATGACGACTTTATTTCGGCATTTCCACAAAAGATAAAACGGCTCTTCCTCCGAAAGTAAAGCTAACTACCTTACTAATACCATAAGAAGCGAGGTAGGTAAAACTAATTAATATACAACTTGTCACTATTAGGTCCTAGTAGGTTTGAAAATGTTTATCAATAGGAGAATGGAATCTGGAATTATCATAGGGAAACAAGATATAAGGACTTTTTTGAAGGTCGATTTGATACAGAGAAAACGAAGTGAACTGTTCAAGTGCGAGTATATCGCTCTTTAGGTGGCTAATATTATTCTATCCATTTAGAACAAGTTCAGTTATAATGAAGCTATATTGTACAGGAATTTCCCTAAAAATCAATTTGCAACTCTTATGAATATTCAACAGGAACAGAAACTGATTTCTTTGCTGGACATCGTGCTTGCGTATGTTTGGAAGGATTTTATCGAACTCATATGTTTGAGAAATGTCACAAATGCGTAGGAGGACTGACATGCAGAGATGACTACGCTTCTTTAAAATCTGGTTATTGGTGGGAATGGCGGAACAAGACACACACAGATCGTTACAGACATTTCATTGCGAATCTCCTGGCAATTTCGCCAGCATTAGATGTTTCAAGCGTTCAGTACCCTTTCCCGATTCCGACGCCTTACAGATGTCCAAGAGAAGAGTCTTGCAAGGGTGGTTTGGATTCCCGGTGTGAAAATAGTTACGAAGGTCCACTCTGTGAAGTTTGCAGCTCAGGATACTATAAGCAGTTTCAAACGTGCATACAATGTCCTTCAAAGAAATGGATAGTGGGACAGTTATCGATCATTGCAGCTATTGCAATTATAATAACTGTGGTTTTACTGTGGACAATCAAGAAAAAGAAAGCGGAGGGAGAGAAATCCACCCTAATAGACATGTTTTTTTCCAAACTTAAGATCGTAATTGGCTTCTATCAGGTTACTCATGGGTTACTTCAAGCCTTCTCCTACATAAAATGGCCAGGCTCTCTGCAAGCAATTGGGAGATATTCAGAAATACTGCGGATGGATGTACTTCAGATCGCACCAGTGGGCTGCCTTTTCACGCGGTTACAAGTGAATGCTTTTGTAAGTCTATTTGCGATCATGGCAATAAATGCTGCTGCCATTGGTATTTCCGTTGCCGTTTATGGAGTGCGTAAGGCAATAATCTTATGGAATCGAAACCTACAGAATGACGATAAGTCACGGAAAATCTCAGAAATAAAAGAGCTCGTGTTCAAGAATTTGTTCTTCTTCTTGTACTTGACTTACCTCAGTACGTGTGCCCAGACAGCCAGTGTCCTACCAATAGCTTGCCAGAAGCTTTGCCGTGATGATAAAGAAGAATTGTGCCTCAAGTACATGAAAGCGGATTACAGCATACAATGCCAAGGGACAAAGTACAATCATTGGCTTTTTGTTGGCTATGTCTCCACTGCTTACATCATTGCCCTCCCGGTCTGCTCATTCATTGCCCTTTGGAGGAAGCAGAGAGCAATGGTAGCTACTATGGAAGCGGACGAACTTCAAACGTCGGTATCTGGAATGGAATTGATCTCAGGATTGCGTTTTCTTTTCGAAAACTACGAACGTCGCGCGTGGTATTGGGAATTAGTTGAAACGTCTCGTAAAGTAATCCTCACATCTGGGCTGATTCTTGTAGGACAAGAGAGCAGGTCCTACATTGGTTTGGCTTGGGTCATTGCCGGGATGTACGGAATGCTATTTTCATGGATCAAACCCATAGCGGATGTTACAGAGAACAGATTAATGGCGACGTCCCTTGCCGTTACTGTTGTCAACCTTGGTGTTGGAGCCGTGAGTAGAATACCCGCGGAAAACATATCAGCTTCGATCGACGCGGACATGGACGCGGTTTCACTCAAGATTTTGATATTTGGAGCAAATTCTTTGGTTATTTTCCAACTTGTAGGTAAGATAATAGTACCAATAACATTCGGATTGAACCGGAGCTCTACAAACGACCATACTTTCATGATATTCGAGCAAGTCGGTCGGTGAGGCGGGTAGGTGATAAGTGGCAGAATTAAGCATCAAGGAAAAAATTGCTGGGCTTGCTCAGTTTATGATTCTCTCGTTTCTTCAACCTTCTCTATCTTACTGTTTCTATAGTACGTTACTAGTGAAAGATCACAAATCTGTAGTTGTGGATCGTAAAGAAAGCATTTCGGCCTACTATGGATGGTCTAGTTTTATTCCTGTAGCTTCAACCCAACTCAGCCTGGGAGAGGAGGGCTAAAAGAGTCTGCACTGATTTAAACTTTTGTTCACGCACCTCAGTATCGTAATCAAATTGATTCGAATTTTTCTACGATATGCCAGGATTTATTTTCGTGTGCCGATTGTTTGGGCCTGTGAAGTGACATTTCTATGGCAATCCAAATCTAGCGGCATTTCAAGATAAAATTTCTGTTTTTGGATTTCAAAAAAAAAAAACAAAAAAAAATCTCTTAAAATCTTTACAATTATTTAACAGATTTGTTTTTTAAATCAGTTTTGGGGGTCGTCTGATGCTATTTTTGACAAAATTCTTAATCTACAATGGCGGATTCAAGGTGGTGTAAAGTTTCAACATTAAAAGACCTGATTTTGATTTTTTGATTTTTTGTAACATATTAAAAAGCATTGAAATAAAAACGCAAGTATAGTATGCTGGGTGCAAATATTTTAATCTTCGATCGTCTTCCATCCGATCCTTGGTGAAAAGACGCGGAGCGCCAGTGTTTCAAGATTTCTAAAAGTAATCTTTTTATTTAATTCCTTCAGAAAAATTGTTCCTTTTCAACGTATGACATTATTTATGCTACTTCTGGTTTATTACTTTACTTTGTTATATCAAACTCCTTGGTTTGTCGTTTTTATCAGCTCAGTACGCAGTGTTCCTGTATGGCTACATCAAAGAATGGCGCAAAAATCCACATTGGTCCTTCTCATGCTGTCTGGCTTTGCTCCTGCCTCTCAACGATTTGCAGGGAGAATTACTCGGATTAGCAGGAGCAAACGTTCTTAAAAACCAGCTGCAAACCGGACAAATTGAAAAGCCTAGCCTCATCGCTGCCGTAAAAGACAGTGGAGCAATTGATGTCACCCTTGAGGAAGTTGAACAAGAGGATGGTAACAAAGTAGAGATACAGGACGAAAATCATCAAGATGCCTTGCACAGGCACCCAAGCCGTCATCAAGGAACCCAAACAGAAATATCCTCGGTTCCTATGACTGTTGTCCTGGTACATGGGCCAAAAAGGGATTCAAATGGGGAACGACTGTGAGTGGTTTGATCTGGGTCGCCTAGCCGTTAGTGTGTCAGGCAGTCATTCAGTTAGTCAGTCAGCCTGTTCGATGAATTCCAATGAAGGTTAGATAGAGCACAAGGACTTGCCAATTAGCTAGCGACGTGCAAACGCACAACGTAAGTATGCGTTCTCTTTCTTCTCCGTGGCTGCGTAGTCGTTGAATGTGAGAACAAATGCAAACAAACGAGATCGAAAGCCAAAGCCAGTCCCTGGTTTGATTCCAAGCTGAAATATAGTTAGAGGGCATTCGTACTTGGTATCACTACTTTGGCTTAGGATTGTTTTGCAAGTGTAAGGAGCAGGTGAAATATGCCTTCGTTGATCTGTTTAGTTTTGAACTGCTTGTCTACTAAACAATCTCCAAATTGTGTCGCGGGCATTTAATACATGTTTTTATCTATTAAGTTTATTAACAAATAACTGCCTTCTTCTTCAAGGTCTCCGGACTCCTTCCAAGCAAGCAAGGATTACAGTATTGACAAGTAGCTGAGAAAAACGCGACGGAGTAGTTATTAAAGCAATTTGCTTCGAGATTCAGTAATTAGACTAGACATGGATATTCCATCGAAACGTTTTGTTATTTAATCTTTGAAAACATTTTAGTAGAAGTCTGAGTGAGTAAAATATGATAAACACGTCATTCAGGAGAAACCAAACATTTACTCCTGGAATTTGAGTTATCTTAACTAAAGCTTACCCAGGACTTTTCTGCCCTTTAGTTTGTGACAAATTTGTAATATTTAAAAACATTCCCAGCTTGTGAAACGACTCTGAAACTGTGCTGGTACTCTTTTCTTTTTTTGTCTAGTGGAGGTGGTGTGGGGTGAGGCAAAGGATTAAGAGTTGTGCGAAAGCGGTGAATCGAAGCTACATTTTGACCGTTATGCCATGGTGTTGCTGTGTTGTAATGTCAGTAAACATAGGATGTGGTCACCACAAAATGAAGCACAAAAATGTCTCAATATGTAGTTCTGCCTCTTCGCTGTCCCTCCAGCACCCGCTGTCGCCATAATTTAACCCTAGTGATAGGCAGATTGCCTCTGAGAAAAGAAAAAGTAGAAAGTAATTTTACAGCAATTCTATATCTGTATCAATCTTAATACCAATGTATTTATCACGCATTCTATTTCATATATTCAATGTACAAGCGCTAAATAAAAAAAAAACCGTCGCAGCTAAAACTTGTTCTATTTTGCTCTTTTATCTAGTTTATTTGCATGTTTGCCGGCATTTGACGATATAATATGAAAAAAAATAGGATTTTGTTAAAAAAAAAAGATCGGTTGCTGATTGGCTAGGACAATTAAATGCTTTAATTAGATACTCCTAAAACAGTAAAATCTACACTAGGAGGTTTAAAGTTAAACTAAAATTTATATTTACAATAAGAAAACCTAATTTAAATTTAAGAACACTCTAATCTAACTAGTAATAAGACTAAACATCAAAACAGTTATAAATTTACACTAAGTGCACACTGTCCATTTGTATAATTAAAAAGGGCTGGTAGGGATAAGCTGATAACTGAAAGCAGTTGAAAAGATTGGCAATAGAAAAAAAACTCTGAAAGACATATCACTAATCAACGGATTGTTTCTACTTACATATAGAGGGAAAAAATACTAAATTCTCATTGGCCGAGACAGAGCTCATCTTTTATTTTATCTTTTGAGGGCAAAATTTCTTTAACTTGATTTTTTTTTAGATCTTCGTCGGCAACGGCGTAGATTACTGCTTTGTTATTGTTTTGAACAATGACGTCTCGTTTCGAGCGCAAATTCCATGAATTTACCGAAGATCTAAGGGAGATGAGCAAATAAATAGACCTAAAGTAACAGGAAAAAAAATACGATTTGACAATCACTTGATTTCTTTCCATCGTAGTTTTGCTAGCAGAGCCGGATTAGTCATCACACTGTCTTTGCCTTGCGTATTAATTGTTTTGATGGACAACGTCTGAGAAGTTATAAAAGATTATTCATGCACTGTTGTGGCACCGTCAAAAAATATACTCCAACCTCGTTCCCAGGCTCTCTCTCCTCTGCCTTCCTTGTCGTTGGGAAAAAAACCCTGGTTTCGGCTGGTAACCTGACCACCTGTGACACAAACTTTTCCACCTGGGTAGAGTGAACGAATAATTTTTGTCGATCTCAACTGATGCGGTGGAAAAGCGATCGCTGGTCATCGCATTATCAAACCATACAAGGCAAATGCACATTTGAAATTCTCCAGTCCTATTCTAAGCTTCACCAGGAGCCCATTACCCGGAGGGTGCAATTTCTATATATTCGTGCAACGGCCTTCTCACAAGTAGTTTTATTTTTAGATACGCCTTTCCCGCGAACATTACTGTTTCCGGTGACCTCTGCATCGAAACAAACCTGATAAAAGAAATGGCGGCCAAGCTACGATTTTTTTTTTTTTTTTTTTTTTTTTTTTTTTTTTTTTTGCACTTCATTCCGTTCTCCGCTTGTCGTTTTCCATCATTCCAATCCAGCCCTTCCATCAGATGGCCTTCCCACAGTACAATACGTTTTATTTCCACTTTCCAGTTGCGGCATACCTTTGCATAAGTTAATCTGTGAGTGCGAATTTACAAGAGTCTACCTTCGATATATTACTCTGACAATTTTCACGATGGTCAAATAGATCTTAAGCAGTATCGCAAAACAATGGAAAAGTCAGATCGGGATATAGGAACTCCTATTTTACACAAAGGAACTCACGGAAGTTGAAAAGTCAGGTATGTTTGTCTTCGGCGGCCCAGGAAGGTCCGGAGGGTTACGATAATTCTTCAGTTGACAGGAGCGCTTCAATAAAGAAAGCCTTACGACGAAGCCTAGAGCTAAGACAAGAACTAAAATTACCGCAGGCGGCATCGAAGGAATCTTCACTGAAGTAAATTACGGAAGGAGATGAACGGCTGCGGGAATGGAGTCAAGTTGTAACCAGTGAGGGTTACGTTTTGCGAGGTGCGATCTCTCGTGTCAGATTTGTCGCCCTTCCCTGAATCTCTTGTGGAACAAGAACCGGCGACACAAGAACTAATGTTGGCCCTAATTTACTTCTGTACAGCAGGACGTTTCCATTAAAGTGTACAGCCCATATCCGGCCGCTTTGCATGCCCAATTGCACTTGGTTAATGTCCTTGCTCTGTTTCGTGTTTAATCCGGAACTTGGCTTTGACTTGCTTAGGAAATTCTTAATTTTCTTCCCTTCTGAACCTATGTGTTCTTAAATCATGTCTCGCATTTACATTTTAGCGCCGCCCTCTCGTTTCCCAAGGGGACATCCATTCTGTTACTTACGCATTCTAGTGTAATAATTACACTTTCTGAAAAGTTATGTCTTCCCGTAAGCGCTCGTCTGGCAGCACCTCACGCGGTCGACCCAAGAGGGCTCGTTTGCTGCCCTCCGCCTCAACAGCAACGGTTGTCCCACCTGAAACCGCTACAAAGCCTAGTTCCAACTTCGACATGGAGGCTTTGACGGCTACAATCACAGCCGCTGTAACTAGCACAGTGCAAGCCGCCATGAAACCGCCCGATCTGCCCACTAACACGTCAGCTACCGATGAAAGCGCAGGTATAACGGCTCCCGTCTCAGTGGAAGAGGCGCTGTCTGGCCATTTGGCGATCTTGACATCCTCCACAGCATGTGCGACGGAGCCCGACCCTTCAGGGGCTTCTTTTACCGTTGGTAATTCAGATAAACTAGTTTTTTCCAGTCTTGCCCTCGAGCTAGGATGTGGCGTTACGGATCCGTAAATTGAAACAAAAGTATTGAAGGCAGATATCCGTTGATTAATATGAGCGATCTTTTTCAGAGGCTTCCAAGGCTCGAGAGTAAGCTGTGCCCTCGAGCTAGGAGTCGTAGTATTGATGGATATAGAATAGCTGTCAGGACCTGGTGTTACTGAGAGTAGAAGACCGAAATCTACATACTCATTAGCACAAACGTTGCCCTTGATCTTATCCGGTTAAGTTTCCTCACGGAGCACCTAAATTTATGAAATATTGCGAAATCGTAAGAGATATTACCGCTAAATTCGGCGACTGGTTATTTTACGACGAGAAATTTCTCCTTTTACGGCAAAACGCCCCAACTAAGTATCCTTGGGATGCAGTGCATTGGGAGCTTATGGCTAAAGGTGACATTTCGGGGCCGACAGACATTCTCCATAGGCGACAGGCCCCAAGGTAATCGAACCCGTTCCCACCAATCGCCATTTCCGAAAGGAACATGCTGGACCTTTCAAGCAGGTCGCCTCTGCGGGGATGGATGCAAATTCAACTTCAAATGCTACAAATGTGGAGCGAAGCACCCCGCAACACGCTGCAATGTCGACGGTCAAAAACGCGCTAGTGCACAATCACCCTCCCAGACTTCCCCACAGTCTTCCACAGCCAACAACGCCCGTCAGAGCCGATCGACTTGGGAAACTCTTACATGGCTACCCTTTCCCTTTAAAAGGCTACTTAATGAGTGGTTGCAATTTGGGTTTTCGAGTACACTTCCAAGGGGAGAGGCGAGTTTTTGAGCCTCCTAATTTAAAGAGTGCCATTGCACGGCCCGGCAATGCACGCGATAAACCCACCGAGGAAATTAACGCTGGACGGATAGCAGGTCCTTTCCGTAAGCCTCCTTTCCCAGACATGTTTGGCTCACATTTAGGCATAGTCCCCAAGAAAACTTCCTCGGAATTCAGATTAATTCAACAGTTGTCATTTCCTCGAGGTTCCTCTATAAATGATTCCTACAGATTTTTCAACCGTATCTTATGCCACATTTAGCGACGCTATTTCTTCCCTAAAGCGCACAGGGCAAGACTGCTTTATGAATAAAGCCGACATAAGGTCAGCCTTTCGAATTATCCCGATACACCTAGACGATCACCCTTTGCAAGGTATGAAATAGGAAAGCCGTTATTATTGGCCGTTTTCACACTAGAGACGGATAATCCGTCTAGACGGATTATCCGTCTGCTACATTTTCCGTCTTGGTATGGGCCGTTTTCACACTAGAGACGGATAATCCGTCTAAGACGGGTTATCCTTTCAGCGCGGATAATCCGTCTTAGTGTGAAAACGGAACGGTGTTCATTTTAGACGGATAATCCGTCTATTTTTATCCGTCCGATTATCCGTCTAAATAGACGGATAACCCGTCTATTTTTAACCGTCCGATTATCCGTCTATTTAGACGGATAATCGGACGGATAAAAATAGACGGATTATCCGTCTAAAATGAACACCGTTCCGTTTTCACACTAAGACGGATAGCTCGTCTTAGACGGATTATCCGTCTCTAGTGTGAAAACGGCCAATCGGACGGATGTAAGTAGACGGATAATCCGTCTAGAGGGATTATCCGTCTCTAATGTGAAAACGGCCATTATGATCGTTACCTACCCATGGGCTGTTCTTCTTCTTGTGCCATTCTTGAAGTTTTTAGCACTGCCCTAGAGTGGATAGCTGTCCATCGCCTTGGAGTCCCTAGCGTACTACATACACTAGACGATTTTTTTATTTATTGCGGACACTAAGCAAGTGTCAGTCGGATCTTACTAACTTCTTAAGTATGTGCCAATTTATCGGGGTCCCTGTAACCGAAGAAAAGACTGTTGGCCCCAACACCTCGCTACAGTTCACAGGTATTACGCTTGACTCTGTTCTGCAAGAAGCTAGGCTCCCAGAGGATAAGCTTCATAAACGTCACACCCTATTAACTTCTTTTTACTCACGTCGGAAGGTGACTCTTAAGGACGACCTTCTGCCGAAGAGTTGGTTGCTTCCCTGAACGAGCTCCTTTCAACAGCCCTATCCGCGGGGTCACGAAAGTTGTATTCCCGAGCATGGACCGTTTTCCAAGAATTTTACGAACGCTTTGTTTTTCCCACTCTTTTCGTCTGCATCTCACAACGACCACAATTGCGCTCTTTGTATCTTGTCTACGCGCCCGGAAATTGGCTCCTTCCGCTATATCATCTTACCTATCAGCAATAAGTTATGTACACAAAATAAAGGGCCCATGTGACCCAATTAACAGTTCTACAAAAACGAAAAAATTGTACTAGACGAAAAATTCGTCTCACACAAAAAATTTTCTTAGACGAAAAATTCCTCTGAGACAAATAATTCGTCTAAGACGAATAAATTGCCTAAGGCGAATAGTTCTTTTAAGGGGAATAATTCGTCTAAGACGAATAATTCCACTAATTAAGAAAAAAAAATTCGTCAAAAACGAAAAATACATCTGACACAAATAATACGTCTAAGACAATTAATATGTCCAAGACCAAAACTTTGACAAAGACGAAAAATTTGTGCTAGACGAAAAATTCGTCTAACACAAAAAATTTGTTTACAACGAGAAATTTATCCAAGACGAGTAATTCGTCGAAGATGAATAATTCGTCTAAGGCGAATAATTCTCTACGACGAAAAATTTTTATGACACGAGAAATTCGTCTACAACAAATAATTTCACTAGGACGAAAAATTTGTCTCAGATAAATAATTTCTTTGGAACGAAAAATTCGTCTATGACGAACAATTCAACTACGACAAAAGATTCGTCTAAGACGAAAACTTCGTCTAAGACAATAAATTCGTCTAAGACGAATAGCTCGACCAACACGAATAATAAGTCTAAGACAAATAATTTCTCTTAGATGAAAAATTCGTCTAAGACTAATAATTCGTCCAAAACCAAAAATTCGTCTAACACAAAATATTCGTTTAAGACGAATAATTCGTCGAAGGCTAATAATTTCTCTAAGACGAAAAATTCGTCTAAAATGAATAATTCTTCTAGCGGCGACTGGGCCGATGTGCCGTCAAGGATAGGCGCGTGTTGACAAACTCCGCAGAAACTTGACCAAAAAGCCGTTTGTTTGTGTGTAAGCTTCCCTTTCAAGAAGGATAGCGACCGATGGGTATTTAAGATAAGGAAAAAAAGGGCCAAAGAGTGAGCAGCTCATTCGCCAAGGCCAAGACAAACGCAGAAGCGACTCATTCTCAAGATGACGCACTCTCCTCGCTAACGGTTACTTAATACCAAGTCCTAATAGCAAAGATCACCAGCTTAGAAGACAAATACAAAGCAAGCGATAGTCGAATCTTGAACCTGGAAGCACGGCTAAATGAAGCCTTGGCGGAAATAGACTCTTCTCAAAAAGCAGCTAGGTGAAACCCTCAAAGCTGTTGAGGAGACGAAAGAATCACTCGAGTGCACTCAAGGGGAACACAGTGACTTGGCCGACCGTGTTACAATGTGTGACTCAGAGTAGTCTGCCCAATGGAGCGAGATTACTCATCAAAGCATTTCCAACCGACGCTGGAACCTGATCTTCTACCGTATAATGGAATCTCCTGAAGAAAACTGCGCAGCACTAGTAAAGAATGTTTTGATGCAGCAATTGCACTTACCGGCAGAAATTGTGCATTCCATGAAGTTCTGCCGCGACCACCGCCTTGGTAAACAAAACGCCAGTAAAACTAGGCCTCTCATTGTGCGCTTTACTTGTCGTTTCGACAGAGAGCTAGTGTGGAAAAATCGTTCTCATTTGAAAGATTCCCCAATTGCAGTCGGAGAGGATTTTCCAAAACAGATTTAAGATATCAGGAAAAAAAGTGTTAGTTCCAGCTATGCAAAAGATCAAGAAAGAAAACCCTCGTGCTAAGGCCTTCGTCATTGGAAACAGGCTCATTCTCAACGGCAAAAGGTATTTTCACTACGACGTTCCAAAAGAATGGCTGCCAACTATAAAATCTACTGTAAATGGTTCAAGTGTCAATACGCAGGCCCAGAAAGACGACGGGCACGAAGAAGCATACTGTCAAGTTCCACCTTCGACCCACTAGGCATGAGACATTTCTTAGTCAGAACCGTCTTTGTGTGTAAAACATTGTAAATCTGAGTTATCGAGTTTTCGCTTTTTTAGCTCGAAATGCACAAATATTACTAGTCATGAGAATTGTTAAGCGGTAGCGTTAATCGTATCAATACTTTTTTTTTCTATAATGCAGCTCAGCGTAGAACGCGAAACCACTCTATCGTGGTGCGTTGTAGGGCCGTTTACCGAGCCTTTCTTAGTTGTCGATGTGTTGTGCCATGTATTACCCGCTTTTTTACGTCGTCCACTGTTTTTTTTTTTTTTTTTTTTTTGGTTGTTTGTTCTCGTTATTTGTTTTTTTTTCTGTTTTGGCTTGCTTTCACCAAAAGTGTGCTAATTTCGCCAATTCTACATTTAGTTAGGCGTAAAGAGAGCTCCCAAAGTCTCATGCCAACGCATTCCAGAACGCTGTTTCTTTACCCGACAAAATAACGACTTCACACCCGAGTCTGAACATTAAAATTCAGTCACTAAATGTGAAAGGGCTAGGTAAATCATTTAAGCGGCCATCAATCTTCCGATCGTTGCATAACCAGAAGCATCAATTTGCGTTTTGACAAGAAACGCACAGCACTAAAGAATACACTCAATTCTGGGAAGCAGAGTGGGGCGGGAAAGCCTTTTTCAGTCACAGCTCTTCAAATCGTAAAGGGGTTGTGATACGTCTTCCTTTTGGTATAAGTTCCAAAGTCGGTATTCTACCGTAAGTAACGCGAGTTTACTTCTCTCCGAGCCAGAGGTAATATTTGGAATTACTCGTCCTTGTACTCACCGTTTGACCCTCAACCACCTCATAATACTAGGCAAATACTTTCTTTATATCAACGCTCTAAATAATACTATGTTCGTTTTCAGCGACTTCATCTCATTAGTGCAGGATAAAATCGAGACAGAAAAATATATTGCTGCCACGTTGAATGGCGAAAGGGAATTTCAACAGAAGTGGAAATTCCTTCTCACCATTTAAGGCGTTTCTCTTAGTAATTAGTTGCAAGGTCTTTGTTTCTCTTTTTTTGTTTGTTTGTTGTTGTTGTTGTTGTTTTTTTTTTTTCTATAATTAAGTAATTACATTGTATTGTAACTCCTTAAGTAACGTAATGTGTAAGTCATAATAAGTAATTAATGCGTATTGTAAGTAAGTAACGTAATGCCAAGTATTGTAAATAGGTGTTTTTTTTTATGTATTGTAAGTGACGTTTGTAAGGCAGTAAAAGCATTAGAAAAAATAATAATAATAATAATGATGATGATGATGATGATGATGATAACAATAATGTAGTGTATTGTAAGTAGGTTAGTTATTGTTGTGAGTAGAGTAAGGCAATGTAAGTAATTACGTGTTTAGCAATATAAAAAAAAATTTAAAAAAAGGGTTGTGATACTTGTTACCCAAATCTAGAGTTAAAAGTTGAAAAATGCATCACCGACAAAAATGGAAGATATAATTTACTTGACTTAATCGTCGACGAGTCCCACATTATACTTGTTAACATTTATGCACCGAATAACTTTAAATCAACAGTTAACCGTCTTTAAAGATCTCCAAAACCTACTTTCAGAATTCGCGCAAGAAAATATTGCTGTTGCAGGAGACTTCAACTTCGCCTTGATGGAAATGGACAAGAAGGGACGAAACTCGATTTTGAAAAAAGCTCGCGTTATTCAGGAAATCGAATCCCTTATCAACCTGTATGACTTATCCCACATTTGGCGTCGTCGCAACCTGGACACAGAACGATTTACGTGGAGAAACAAGTCTCACAAAACTCAGGTTCGGCTAGACTTTTTCCTGATTTCAAATGACCTTTTCATAGACGTGCAGTCCTGCAGCATTGTCAATGCGCCTGAATCAGATCACTCAGTCATCACGCCACACTTAAAATCCGAAAGCCTGTTGCAACCTTATGGACCCCACTTCTGGAAATTCAACAACTCTTTACTGGAAGATTGCGAATATGTTGACAAACTTCGTGAAGAAATTCCACTTTTTAAGAACAAGTCTTCAGACGTCCAAAACTCAAGTCTAAAATGGGACCTCATCAAAGCGGTAATTCGTGGTTTTACAATCAAATTCTCAAAAATTAAAGCCAAACGACGAAGAAATGAAGAAGCTATATTACAAAATAAAGCCAATCAGCTATTAGAGCAAACTAAAAAGAACCCCAGCGACAAAAAGCTTTTAAATGAAATTTACGCCAGCAATCTAAGCTTATAAGCACTAATCCGTCAAAAGACAAAAGGAGCAATCCTCAGAAGCAGAGCCAGGAGGCAAGAGCAAGGCGTGCACAATACAAAGTATTTTCTAAACCTCGAAAAACGGAATCATTGCAGAAAAACTACAACAAAGTTAAGATCAATGATAATGAGTACACGTCCAGCCAATTTGAAATTCGTAGGGAGGAAAACAAATCACAAAAGTCTGAAAGCCACACGCAGTCTAATCTAACCTTTTTTGAGACTGAAAACATTACCTCTTTAAACGAAGAAGAAAAATTACATGTGAAGGCATAGTCTCCGAAAATGAATGCGTAAGAGCTCCAAAAGAATTTAAAAATTGTAAATCGCCCGGCACAGATGGCCTTTCTCCGGAGTGTTACAAAATTTTTTGGTCAGAAATCAGTATCGATATAATCGGTAGCTTTAACTACGCCTTCAAAACCGGAATGCTTTCTATTAGCCAAAGGCGCGGGATCATATCGTGAATTCCCAAGAAAAACAAGGACAAAAGCCTGCTTGAAAATCTCAGACCCATCTCGTTGCTTAATATCGATTATAAAATTTTGACAAAATCAACTGCGAAAAGGTTAGAAAAAGTTCTTCCAAAAATCATCAACACTAATCAAACCGGTTATATCAAAGGTCGTTTCATAGGGGAGAATGTTCGGCTAATTCAAGACGCTATGTTTCACACTAAGGGCCTGGACGCACTGAGCAAATTTTTGTTTATTTTGCAAAAAATCTGTCACCAGTTCCCTGAGACAAGTGCGCCCGGTGATTTTTAGATCTACCAAATTTTGTCAAGGCTTACCAAACTTCAAAGATACCGTCGTCCTGCCTGGGAGCAGGATAAATTTTTGTCAGGCGTGAAATCTGACAGATTTGTCAATTTACACGCCATGACTTGAAGGAAAATGTCAATTAAAAAAATTTGATCTCTATTTTTAGTCGGAGTATTTCAGTCCAAAGCCTGCCAAAATTATTTTGTATTTGTGCGGCAATCAAACGGTGAAGAGGGAAGATTCGTACCTCGGTATGCTGCATGACGATCCTTACTTAAAATATAACTATTACTGTTCCAAAGTTTACGTTCCAGCGGCATCTCCAGGGCCAAGTACTGTTCAATTTGTCAGCATTTGTACATCCCTATGCAAACCGACCAAATACATCTGTATGCAAACCACCCGAGTCAGCCGAGTACATGTACAAATACTTGTGGTTAACAAATATTTTGCTGTCTCTCAGTGCGCCCACGCTTGACAAATTGAAAAGTTGGCAGAGACAAATTTTGTCGAGATTTTTGGAAGGGCCAAACAAATTTTGTCAGTCCAGTGCGTCCGGACCCTTCTAAGCAAGAGGAAAAATCCGGTATTGCCATTTTCTTAGACTCCCGAAAAGCGTTTGACACAGCTGAATGGGACTAATTAAAAGCTGCGTTACAAAGGTTTAATTTCGGTCCTGACATCCTAAATTGGTTTGACGTCATTTACAACAATGCCGCTAGTTGCGTTTTGTATAATGGGCACGCATCTGACTTCTTTCTTTTAGAAAGAGGTGTCAGACAAGGTTGTCCTTTGTCGGGTCTGCTCCTCGTTATTGGAATTGAGCTTCTCTCTAGTGCACTACAAAAAGATCCAACCATTAGAGGTATCTGGGTGGGCCAGAAAGAAATTAAAATTACGCAGTATGCAGGCGACACCACGGTACTGGTGCGTGATCTCGATTCCGTTTCGCAGTTACTAGCTAGGTTCTTGGAGAAATTGCAATGAAAAACTCTTTGGTTTCAAATGGCCCCAAAACTCAATTTACCCCCTGGGTGTTCACTTCTCGTACGACTCTGTACTTGCTAATAAGCTAAATTTCGAAGAGAGGGTGTACACTCTAGAACAAACTCTACACAGTTGGAAAAGAAGAAACCTCACTCTCATTGGCAGGATGAACATCGTCAAAACACTGGGTCTAGCAAAACTTGTATACAGCACCTCGCTTTTGACAATCTCGAAGCCGCTTATAGACAGTATTAACAAAATTATTTTTAGTTTTCTTTGGGAAGGGAAAACCCCCAAAATTAAGAAAAAAGCGATTGTCGCAAAAAAGAAACGCGGTGGCTTTAAAGTGATTGATTTCGAAATCATGAAGCGCCCTTTGAAAAAGCTTGGATCAAACGCGTTACACAAGATGGTGATGCTTCGTGGAAAACCATCCTAAACTACGCAGTCAGGCTGTTTGGTGGTGTTGATTTCTTGATTAATTGTGACTACGACGTAAAGACGCTCAACTTGGAACAACTCCCAGAATTCTACCGCACGGTTCTATGTTATTGGCAAGAATTCAAGTTTTCAACTGATAGCAAAGAAATACCCGTATATGATCTGGAATAATCGCAACATTCGGCTGGACGGAAAGACAACCTTTATTAACGAATGGTATAACAAAGGCATCATCTACATCCAAGATCTGCTTAATTAATACAGACTTTAATTTTTTGTCTCTGACAGAGTTTGAAGAAAAATATCGTGTAAAATGCCCGTTTACAGTATACTATGACCTCATAAATGCCATTCCAAAAACTTGGAAATCATCTCTCCGCAATACCGCCGTCCCTGCCAACAGTTTAGCACCTGGAGCCGCAACACCTACACAACATTTTTCCACAAACTTAGTATACTCAAAACTACTTGAAAAAAGATACCTAACACCGACAGCAGAACCCAAAATTCTAAATCACGGTTTTACTAATGAGAGTATTCATAATGTTTACTTGCTCCCATTTCGTATCTTAAAAGAAGCAAAACTCATAATGTTTCAACTTAAAATCATCCACGGCATTTTACCTACGCAATCCAGTTTGTTTCGCGCCGGTTTGACGGACCTCGATAAATGCCCTTTATGTAACTTAGAAAGCCAGTCATTGCCTCACTTGCTGATCGCAAGCTGTGAGTCCATGACATTTTGGGACTTTTTTACCCACTGGTGGCAGATAACTTTTAACCAACATATAGTTCTATCAGAAAAAGTAATCTTATACAGTTGGCATCATAACCGTAGCTCAATTAACTCTATAGCCCTCAACTACTCTCTAATAATCGCGAAATATTATATTTTCGCTTCAAGCATACGCGTTGGCTCCTTAGACTTTGATAGTTTTCTTTTGCGCCTAAAAGACAAACTCTGTGTCCTTCGCACTTTGGCTGTTAAAAACAAAGAACTTGATCGATTTACAGAAACGTGGGCTGCTTTGCTTTAGTCGTGTATATGTACTGTGTGTGTCTGTGTGCGTGTTGCTTTAAAGAATGTGATGATAACCGTGCTACAGTCATTATGTTACCACCTGATGCAAGTGATTCGTGTAAGTAAGAATTATAACGTATTGTAAGTAAGTAATATAATCATAACAGATTGCAAATGAAATAATGTGATGTATTGTAAATGATGTGCGTAAGTAATTTAGCATATTACAAGTAATTCAATAATTTTACGCAACGTCTTATAAGTAGTTAATATCATATGTAGTAAGTAATGTTTGTAAGCAAGCAATATGACGCACTGTAAGGTAAAATAACATTTGTAAGCGATAATCATAAACTGGTACTTTATGAAGTTATAAGTCGATGTTAGCACTGTGTTGTAAATTGTAAGCTTTTTAATGTTAGTATTGTGTATTTGTAACAGAGTATATGCTACGTAGAAATTAAATTTAAAAAAGTATTAATACTGTAAGTAATGTTAGTGATGTAAGTAATGTTAGCATTGTATGCAACGTTAGTATTGTATTGGAGTCTTCCAATAAAATAGAGTAATAATAGTAATAACAATAATTCTTCTAGGACGAAAAACTCGTCTACGACGAATAATTCGTTTAAGACGAATAATTATATTAAGACAAATAATTCGTCTAAGACAAACAATTCCTTGAAGACCAAAAATTCCTTGAAGACCAAAAATTAGTCTTAGACAAGAGATTCGTTTGAGACGAATAATTCGTCTAGGACAAAAAATTCCTCTAAGGCGAAAAATTTTTCTTTGTCGAACATTAGTCCGTGACGAAAAATTCGTCTAAGGCAAAGAATTCATCTAAGGCAAATAATTCGTCTAAGGCGAATAATTCGTCTAAAACGAAAAATTTTGCCCTCGACAAAAAAATTGTCAAAGATGAATAAATCGTCTTGGAAGAAAAATTCGCCTACGACGAATAACTCCTCTGGGACAAATAATTCGTCTAGGACGAATAATTTGTCTAAGACGAAAAATTGGTCCAAAATGAATAATTCGTCGAAGACAAAAAAATTCGTTAAAATCGAATAATTCGTCTAAGACAAATAATTCTTCTAAGACGAGTAATTTGTCTAAGACGAATTATTTGCCTAGGACAAATAATACGTCTAAGAAAAATAATTCCTCTAAGACGAATTATTCATCTAAGACAAAAAATTCGTCTAAGAAAAATAATTTGTTTAGGACAAATAATACGTCTAAGACAAATAACTCCTCTAAGACAAATAATTCCTCTAAGATGAAAAATTCGTCAAAGACGATTTTTTCGTCTAAGACAAAAAAATTCGTCTAAGGTGAATAAATTTATAACTTAAGACCAAATTCACGTCTTGGTCGAAATTTAAGACTAAGACAAAATTTACGTCTTACACGAAATTTAGCTCTTAGACGAATTTTACGTCTCAGAGGAAATTTACGTCTTAAACGAAATTTACGACTGAGACGAAAATTTCCTCTTAGACAAAATTTACGTCTTAGCCGAACTTTGTGTGTTAGAAAAAGTTTACGACTAAGACGAAATGATGAAGAAAAGATGAAATTTACGTCTTGGACGAAATGTACGTCTTAGACAAAATTTACGTCCTAGACGAAATTTACGTCTTAGACGAAATTCGTCTAAGACGAAATTTTCCTCTTAGACAAAATTTACGTCGTAGACGAGATTTACGTGTCAGACAAAGTTTATGACTAAGACGAAATTTACCTCTTAGACAAAATTTACGTCTGACACGAAATTTACCTCTTGCACGAAATTTTATGTCTTAGACGAAATTTACGTCTGCGACAAAATTTACGTCTTCGACGAAATTTACAACTAAGACAAAATTTAGGTTTTAGGTTAAATTCACGACTAAGACGAAATTTACCTCTAAGACGAAATTTACGTCTTAAAAAGAAATTTACAACTAAGACAAAATTTACCTCTTGGTCAAAATTTAAGACAAGGACGAAATTTACCTCTTACACCAAATTTATGTCTCAGCAAAATTTACGTCTTGGACAAAATTTACGTTTTCGACAAAATTTACGACTAGGAAAAAATTTACGTTTTAGATTAAATTTACGACTAAGAAGAAATTTACCTTTTAGACGAAATTTACGTCTTAAAAAGAAATTTACAACTAAGACGAATTTTATGTCTTCGTCGAAATTTAAGACTAACGCCAAAATTTACGTCTTAAACGAAATTTACGTCTTAGACATAACTTACGACTAACACAAAATTTATCTCTTAGACGAAATTTACGTCTTAGACGAAATTTACGACTAAGAAGAAATCTACGTTTTAGATGAAATTTACGACTAAGACGAAATGTACGTCTTAGACAAAATTTACGTCCTAGACGAAATTTACGTCTTAGAGGAAATTTACGTCTTAAACGAAACTTACGACTGAGACGAAACTTTCCTCTTAGACAAAATTTACGTCTTAGCCGAAATTTACGTGTTAGAAAAAGTTTACGACTAAACCGAAATTTACCTCTCAGACGAAATTTACGTCTTAGACATAATTTACCTCTTACACGAAATTTATGTCTCAGACGGAATTTACGTCTGCGACAAAATTTACGTCTTCGATGAAATTTACGACTAAGAAAAAATTCACGTTTTAGATTAAATTTACGAAATTTTGGACGAAATTTACTCTTAGATAAAATTTAAGTAAAAAAAATTACAACTAAGACGAAATTTACCTCTTGGTCGAAATTTAAGACAAGGACGAAATTTACCTCTGACACGAAATTTACGGCTTAAGCGAAATTTACCTCTTAGACAAAATTTACGTCTTAGACGAAATTTACTTTTTAGACGAAATTTACCTCTTAGACGAAATTTACGTCTAGGACGAAATCTAAAACTAGAACGAATTTTACCTCTTGGTCGAAATTTAAGACAAGGACGAAATTTACCACTTGGACAAAATTTACGGCTTAGACGAAATTTACGTCGTCGTTGAAATTTACGACTAAAACGAAATTTACCTCCTAGGCGAAATTTAGCTCTAAGAGGAAGTTAACCTCTTACACGAAATTTATGTCTAAGCAAAATTTACGTCTTGGACAAAATTTACGTCTTCGAAGAAATTTTCGACTAAGACGAAATTTACGTTTTAAATTAAATTAACGACTAAGACGAAATTTACCTCTTAGACGAAATTTACGTCTTAAAAAGAAATTTATAACTAAGACGAAATTTACCTCGTGCTCGAAATTTAAGACACAGACGAAATTTACCTCTTACACGAAATTTACGGCTTAGACGAAATTTACCTCTTTGGCGAAATTTACCTCTTAGACGAAATTTACCTCTTAGACAAAATTTACGTCTTAGACAAAATTTGCAGCAAAAACGAAATTTACCTCTCGGTCGAAATTTAAGACAAAGACGAAATTTATGACTAAAACGAAAACTACGTTTTAGATGAAATTTACGTCTAAGCCGAAATTTACGTCTTAGACAAAATGTACGTCTTAGAGGAAAGTTACGACTGAGACGAAATTTACGTCTTAGGAGAAACTTAACGTCTTAGACGAAATTTACGTCTCAGAGGAAATTTACGACTAAGACGAAATTTACCTCTTACACAAAATTTACGTCTTAGACAAAATTTACGTCTCAGACAAAATTTGCTACCAGGAAAAAAATTAATCTCTTGGACAAAATTAACGTCTTCGTAAAAATTTATGAAATTTTTGTCTTAGATGGAACTTACGACTACGACAAAATTTACCTCTTACCCGAAATTTACGTCGTAGACGAATTTAATTTCTAAGATGAAATTTACATCTTAGACGAAATTTACAACTGAGACAAAATTTTCCTCTTGGTCGAAATTTAAGACTAAGACGAAATTTATCTGTAAGACGAAATTTACCTCTTGGTCGAAATTTACGACTAAGAAGAAATTTACGTCTTAGCCGAAATTTACGACTAAGATGAAATTTACGAATAACAAAATTTACGTCTGTGACGAAATTTACGTCTTAAACGAAATTTACCCCTTAGAGAAAATTTACGTCTTTGTCAAAATTTACGACAAAGACGAAATTTACGTCTGTGACGAAACTTACGTCTTACATGGAATTTACTTCTTAGAGGAAATTTACAACACGAATTTCCCGTCTTGGTACAAATTCAAGACTAAGACGAGATTTACGTCATAGACGAAATTTACGACTAAGACGAAATTTACGACTAAGACGAAATTTACGACTAAGACGAAATTTACGACTAAGACGAAATTTACGTCTTAGAAGAAATTTACATCTTAGACCGAATTTTGTCTGTGATGAAATTTACGTCTTAGATGGAATTTGCGTCTTAGAGAAAATTTAAAACTGAGACGAAATTTACTTCTTGGTGAAAATTTTAGACTAAGACGAAATTTACGTCTTAGAGGAAATTTACGACTCAGGCGAAATCTAGCCTGCGTTGCAGCCGGACGTGTCATAAAATCCTCGATATAGTCCGTCTGCGAAACGGCGCCCAAAAGCTTGTTCTGATATCCCGCATGGATAAACGGATCTGTGTATCCATTTCTGATTGGCTAGTTTCTTACGCGCTTTGTGATTGGTCATATTCTTGCGAAATATATATTGCAATGCTAAGAATGGAGTGACAGGCCTACACAACTCCTATCCACATGTAATAGCCGCTTTGACAGTTCTGCTCGAACTATTATATCTTTAAATATCTGCTACTTTTGTATAGTATACGATAGGGAGATCTTTGAATATTTCGCTAAGCAATAATCCTGTGTTTTTAGGGGGACATTTCACCAGAGTAGAACCGTTAGAGGTCATAGGTCTGTGTGTTTCCGTTGTTATCCGCGTGTAATTTGTAGAGTTTGAGACCTCTGTTTTTTGCCGCGTGCTAGTTTTTTTTTTTTTTTTTGGCTTATTTGTACTGCAAGATATATATATTATATATATTAGCTCTGGAGGGAGAAAGTTTGAAATATTCCGTGAACATGTTAATTGTTGGTTACTTGCATTTTGTATTATTACGTATACGCCGGGCTCGGCTGTTTGATTAACTGTTGCAAGTTATGCTGCCTCTTATCACGGGTGTCATATTTATCTTTGTCCGGCTTCGCCAGAGAATCTGGTCTTCCATGGCTTCCATAGGCGATCGCGACGGCGATATTACAACGAGAACACTGGAACCACGAAGCTCTTCGAACAGATCCGCAGCGATCAGAAGGCACTGGAAAATCAAAGATTTACCGTAGCCCGTCGGCAAATTTACAAAAATATTTTGACCTCCAAGAAATTCGCGAAGCGAGTTTTCCTGTTCAGGTAGAAGATTATCGATTTCAAACTGCTCTCTCACGGCTTTGAACGCTTTTTGCCAACATTCTTCTATAATTGCAGACATCTCATTTCCAACTCGAAGTGGATTAAAAATGTACAAATGTACAAATGTACAAATGTACAAATGTACAAATGTACAAATGTACAAATGTACAAATGTACAAATGTACAAATGTACAAATGTACAAATGTACAAATGTACAAATGTACAAATGTACAAATGTACGAATGTACTTGGGAAACCCGCACAAAATTACTTTTAGCATTACGTGATAGTTGCGTGATCGCTTTCGCAAGAATTATCCAATGAGAAAGCGCGTGGGAAACTAGCCAATAAAAAATGGATACACAAACTGCGGGATATCGGAACAAGCTTTTGGGAGCCGTTGCGCAGACGGACTATACCGGCGGTTTAGACTGTCTGCGATGCAGGCTAGCGAAATCTATCTTTTAGACGAAATTTACGACTGAGACGAAATTTACGTTATAGACGAAATTCACGTCTTAGACGAAATTGTACTTCTTTTGCCTTCTATTTACTTATTCTGTCTGGAATCTGCAGAACATTGGATAAAGTTCGTACATCGCGTTTCGGAAAACGGAACTCCAGGAACTCTGCCACACTTTCCGATTTATCGAACTCATTCAGGTCAAAAGCTGTGTAACAATCGTATGGAAAATCCGGATCTATCGAAGAATAAAGGTCGTGAGGAGCAATAAATTCTTCATTATCAATAAAACAGACGCGTATCACCTTGACAAGGTAACATGGTTCTGATAAAACCATCGGCAAGTATAAGTTATAAGTAGCAAATCGAGGACATCTCTAAATGCCCGGCATAAATGAAGAAAAACGAGAAAATATATCGTGAATTACCGTAAGTACTTAAGTGTTGTCGTCTATTCAAAGAACGGCGGCTTAACTTTTAGTTTTCCCGCCGAAAACGAAACCCATTCTTTTTCGAATACGGAACGTCTTCGTCGTCCGGTTCGTCGTCGATGTTTAAAGTTCCCTATTTTCCATGAATTTCAAACGAATAACAATGGGTAAAGCCGTCTGCAGTCAGCTGTCAATAAATCTGACAAAAGGGTCGCACAGGGGTATTTTCGTGATGCGTGATCAGCTGATTTTATTTTCCGTGAAACGTGAATTTAAGAAATTATTCTTCGTCATCCGTGACTCAACGTTTTGCGTGATATTGAAGAACTTGAATTATTTACCGATATTCGTGATTTCACACTCCGAGAGATTCTACTTGATTTTAGTTAAGAAGGGAGTCCTCTGGAAAATTCATTAAGACTGAAAACATCCAATGGAAATATAATTACCGTAATGTCCCCCAAGGCATCGGCAACTACCAAGTTACAGAAAGCTTTCCTTGATGTCCTTCGCTTAGTATTCGAATATGTCGTAAGATCTCGTAACACTCTTTCTATCGTAAGAGCAGGTTATAAAGAATACCTTACTTGCTTATTTTCGTGATTCGAGAAAATGAAATTTCGATATCCGTGATCCATGACTCGCTATTATTTTTTTTTCGCATTCGTGAAACGCGGCAGAGACCCCGCCCCCTTCCTGTACGACCCTCTGACTACAAATGTCAGTTGTCAGTTGAATTTTCAGTCATTCATGGGTTGTCCGTTATCCAGCCTCCTGTAACTTAACGTGCTCTTCCTAGAAAACTGAGAACTTGAACTTTTCGGGGAATAAATCGCAAGTCAAACGATCCCTATAAAATGCGAGCTTGGCTGACCCAGTTTGCCTGCCTCACGTGATCAACTGTACTTTAAAGCGTAAACAACACAAAACAAAACAAAACAAAACAAAAAAACAGAGTTAAAAAAACAGTAAATAGGTGCGTGGTTTGTTTGAATTAGACTTGTAAAGGTCAGCCAATGGCTTAGAGAATGCGTTTCTTCTCATTGAGCATACGGTGCATTTTGGGGATTCTGTTGATCTTAGATTATCTGCAATTCTCTTATATATTACAAGTTGGGGTAATCTAGCAGTTTTTATCGCAAAAGATACACACCATAGCCCTAACCGCTATTTTGTTAATCGATCCCAGCTTTCGAGTCGGGGATGGGGGTGGGGGGAGGGGGGTAGGCTTGATTTCCAGCCGTTTTGCGAGGCCGTGTTCCTTGCCATACGGGAGGAAGATAAACGACCGCACTCCCAAAACGGCTGGGAATCGAACCTAGGAGTGGAGTGACTCCCATATAAAAACGACGGGGGGTAGCCGTGGGAAATTTTGAAAAGGATCCCTAAGCCGGGTACCAGTTCTAAAGCAGCGATTTACTGACACTGACGTTTTTCAGCTCAATACCCTAAAAGGTACCGCAAAAGCTCTTGGTGTGGGACCTTTTGACGCGTAACTTCCTAAATGGACAGTACCCGAAAAGAATCTCGGGAATGTGGTAATCTAACGTGCGACTTTTTTCCTTTTATGCGTACCAATCACAGCTTCTGCAAATTTAACCCAATGAACATCGAGTCTAATTTTATAATGTCAGTGATCTTCGCAATGTTCCATATCAATGCAACCGAGAAATGGAGAAAATATATTCATCACACTGACTAGAGAGGCTGTTGGTTAAATGCCAGGGTTTACTGAATGAAGAAAAGTAGGCATCATTATCTCGCGAATAAAAATAATTCAGACGGTTTTACCCTGAAATAATCCTCCACATATGCACCTCGTTGACCCCTCTGCATTCTCTTCATTTTGCGAATGACATATCACATATCTGGTGATCTGCTCGATTACATGTACGTGACCAAGTTAATTAGGATTTTTGTTGATCAACTCTTCACCCTCCGAAAAAAAGTGGTATCCGGAATTTTAAGCTCTCCTGTCTGTTGCCAAGGAGATAAAGCATGGCAATTTAGGAACTACTCTTTAGGCTAGCGCTTAGCCGTAAATAGGCTTGGATAAATTCTGCCTCCAGTGGAGCGTAATATATTATTCCTTTTTTGATCGATCGTTTACCATACTGGCAAAGCTGATAAATGTTTATTCCAACGGAATAGACTACGACAATCTCCTCAAGGTGCATTTCTTTTTTGGCATTTTTCTGTCTGTCAACGATTACATTTTTCTAGCTAGGACTGTGACTTTAGTCTTAACAAATCTTAATCTTAGCGCCTTACCAAACCTTCATAAGCGCCGTTACCCTGTCCGAGAGGCAGGATAAAATTTTGTCAACTGTCCATTTAATTCAGTAAGGAAAACATTTCCGGCGAAGAGGATTTTTCGGGGATCATAAAGCTAAATTATTGGCAATCTCCCAGATTTCGAGTTTTGTAGGTCGCCATAATTTAAGTGTGCACATGAAAAAAGGAGGCGAAATACTCTTCATGTCTCGGGTGAAAAAAAATTCCTGCGACATTCTTATCTTGTCGTTTACTTCCTAAGTCATACTAAATATTCGTATCAAACTGGTTTGCTTGAGCATTTGTTTCGAAAGCGAGGCAAAAGGGGATATGAACTTTAGACTTGAACTTTCCTGTGGCAGGAAATAACTGAAAAGATACCTCCTGTAGCTTGCAAACATTTTATTGTTTAAAGCTTAAAGTTAGTAACTTTATTCAAGAAAGAAAACCAAAACCTCTAGGTACACAATATATAGATAATATCTCTTGAGAATAAGTCTTAATGCACTCCCATTTTAAAGAAAAACGAAATTCTCCTTAATGTCCCGTCAGCGGAGATCTAAATATGGTGCTGTTTGGTTCATCAGGACCAAATAAGGAATACGACCTCACTTCGGCGTCAGAAAGCTTACTCTCCTCTTTCAGTTGAGACAACAGATCCAAACCGGAAAAACTGGAATATGTGTTGAACTTAACCTGTCGATTGTCCTGTTTATCCAGGTCTTTGACCTTGGTGAATTCCACTGACGGAGGCGTTGTCTTGAATTCGCAAGGTGCTACGCTCTTCTCGGGATTTTGATTCATGAACTGATTCTTTTTGAATGACTGGCTGTTATAAACTTGATTGTGCAGTTGGTTAAATGGCGGCTCTAGCTTAACTTTCGCGCAAACAACGTCGTTATTTAATCGAGTCTCTTTTGATCCCGTCTTTGATTCCGGTTTCCCAGGGTTCCATTTGGGTTCGACATACTCCGGTACTTTCCATACTGAAGGGGGTGGGCTCGGGGGTTCACTTTCGCTCCCCTCCGATTGCGATCGTTGTCTGGAGAGATATTGCATTGTCAATACCGGAGAACCAGGAACTTTAAGAGGTGATTTAGACACTGCTGAAGAATCAAGCTTTCTGGTTGGCTTTGAAGAGCTAACTTTTGTTTTCCCGGAATCTACTCTTTGGAGAAGCGAGTTCTGTGTAGGAAACAACAGGTTAAAAAAAGTGAGTTTGTCAACCATGCTGCATTTTTTTAAGAACAAGAGTCGACGAGAGTGTACACGTTGACTCAATACTGCACTAACATTACAATAGATTTCACATCTGGGCCGGGTTGTTCAAAGCCCGATCAAGCTAACCCAGGATTAGCGAGAATTTTGATTTCATGCAGTTTTGCAACTTTTCGATGAGGTTTTCTGTATATACATTTGTATTGCTTGTCCTTCAGTTTTGAGTTCAAGTAATCTCAAACTACACAAAACATAAGCAGTGAAAAATATTTTTATGCAAGAAATATTAATACTTAAGTTAACTTTTATTCCTGGGTTAGGGTTAACCGGCTTTCGAAAAACTCGGCGCTATATGCCAGTTTCTCGGCCTATTGTTTTACACATAGGGCGCTTTCAATTCGATGCAAATTCCCCTTGGAAATTCGGGAAAATTTCCAGTGACGAATGGAAAAGCATTTTCCGGAATTTCAGGAAAAAAGGAAAACCTTGCAAGGTATACCGACATTAGACTGCGAGCAATCTCTCTTTTCCTCGAAAACCGTGGGGAAGAACGCAAAACAAGTAAGCATGCGAGCGTGACTGTGAGCGTGACGTACGAACGGCGATGCCGCGAGCCGCTAGTAACGAGGGCGTCGGAAGACGAGGCGGCATCGTTGCTCGCACGTCAAGCTTACAGTCCCGCTCGCACGCTCTCTTGTTTTGCGTTCTTCCCCACGGATTTTCGAGGAAAAGAGAGACTACTCGCAGTCTATACATTTTCGGAACTTTCCTAACGGGAATTTCCGTTCCACTTGACGTTCCCTCCGGAATTTTCTGTTGAAAGGTTCGCTTTTCGGAAAATCAACAATTTCCGGATTACCGTATCTGGTTGGATGGTACCCGAAATCACGTGACAAATTGGCCACGACTGTTCCAGGCTACGGCATCTTGCCGAACAGTGAAGTGACCACACTGACAGCTATGAAACTACTGCCTAAAGCAAAGCAAATTTTACCAGGGCAAGCGGTGGGTGAGCTGTAAACTTACATGTATACCTTTTCAACAGCTCGTTCTAATTGCATTTTATTTGACAAAAACGTGCATTATACTGTGACAAAACACTCCGGACATTTGAGAACACTCGAAAAATGTAGAAAACACGAGCCGTAGGCGAGTGTTTTCTACATTTCACTCGTGTTCTCAAATGCCCGTCCTGTTTTATTCCAGTGTAATACACGGCTTAGGCTTCTTTATTTGCTAAATAAACCATCGGAGAGTTGAAGCTTACCTTATCGGCTTGCTTAAGATTCTCTCGCATTTCTTTTTGTCTTTGTTCCTTGTAAACCTTCAGTCTTAGTTCTTCTCTCTAGTTCATTGAAGAGCAGGTGTTACACATAAGACTGTCAAGCTCACCATATGTAGAATGTAAATAAATGCATTACTACGCATTTTAGTCCCAAACTCGAAATAAAAGCTTAAATTCTCCTCACAAATTGTCATACATTTCCCTGAATGTTGGATCTGACAACTGCTTGGCACATCAAAACAGTAAAATCTATAACATGATTTATTAAATGCAAATTACATGTAAATGTTCTTAGTGACCTGAACAAGATAAACCAAATTCTGTACTGTGATTGGCAGCTAGGCCAGGTTGGGCTAACTTGCCTTCTCATGATTGCTTGTGTGTCCCACAAGAGCAAAATGACCTTCACTGGCCAAGCTGAATTGGTGAATTCATTCCTTTTTTTGCATGATTATGAACATAAACTGCCTCTCAGTCCATAGACCAAAAAAAAAAAAAAGCTTTGGTAATATCCAGTTATTTCGACTACACATTTGGTCAAAGCCTGCAGTACAGGCACTAATTTGGAATGGAATGCCTGATAGACCAGGTTTTCGATGCCGTCATCTTGGATTGAAATTGATGCTAGACCAGTAGAGGGTTGGGTAATTTTCCATCACCCTAACCCTCCACAGTTACCAAATCCAAGATGGCAGCTTACTACGAAAATGTGCACTCACATGCCAATAATACATCAGTCTGTAAACTGCAGGCTAACTTGGTCAATAATTCATACATCAAGTACAACACAGAAATATTGCAAGGAGTAATATATTGTGCATACCTCCCTCTCCTCTCTTTCTTGTTCTTTTCTCTTCAGTCGCTCCTCCTTTTTCTTGACTTTTCTTTCTTTCTTTTCTTCTTGCTTGCGTTCCTGAATAAACAGATGAAAATTGGCCCGATAATTAAATTGATCGTTAGTTATTGTTATTACAGTAGCATGACACACTGGGCTTTTGTGGTTAATGTGCAATGCTCTCGATTATACCAAGAAACCAAAGCCAGGGCTTGAAAAAAACTTGAATTTCAGCTTCCCCGTTTGGACAAGCAGCTCTCAAATTTTGCTTGCCCAGGGCAAGTCCTACTAAGTTTACATTTTTTAAAGAAGTTGGCGAACGATATGCATGTGCTTGCCCATTGGGCAAGTGAGATTGAAAAGTTACTTGCCCAGCAGGCAAATCTACTTGTCCTGAAAGACCAGACGGTACTTTTTTCGAGCCCTGCAAGTGCGAACTCCGTATGCTGTATTGAAGACTCACTCAGCCCCTAGAATAATCTTCCACTGCTCCACTACATTACTGAGCTATGAGTTCATATAGGAAAACACCGCAACATGCAGAACATGGTTTAATTTGTCAACACAAAGTGAACACATAAATGAACAAGAAAATGATTATCAAACCATGTAACACTATGATACCAAATTGCTCATGGAAATTTAATCCGGTAATGAAACTGAACCACATGGAGAAACTAAACAATGCCAATTTTCCAATTTTATTAGGTATTGTACTTTGTTGAGAATTGAGAATTCTTGAGAATACTCTCTCTGTTCATTTTTGAGAATGAACAGGTCTTCTTAAAGATTCTCGACAGGAAAAAAAGATTCCAGGATTCTAATTTGGCCCGAAGCCCACATTTGCTTAGCACTGTTAGCATAAAAAATGATAATTACCTTTCATACCTCTGCTAACAATGTCAAACAAATATGTCCACCTTACAAAAGACAATAAAATAATGGCTGTACCAATATTAAAACGTTGTTATGGACAGGTAATAAAGTTTTGTTCCCAGTTTGCAAGACAGAAATTTTTAGCTTCAAGAGAGAAATGAACAGTCGACAAGCAATAAAATAAATTATTTTTTTTTCTCCAGCTTCTTAGCAGACCAGAATTTTAAATCCTTGAATCTGATTGGCTAATCACATGTGCTTCAGCGGTCTGGTTTTCCAATTTGGACCCCAAGTATGAACTGCTCCCAAATTTCCAACTCTGGCAACTTTTCAAGCATTTTGTTACACAAAAAAAAGAAAAGAAAGAAAAAAAAGACATAAAAATATAAAGTCAGCCGTATGAGCCCTACAAATTCTGCACACAGTAATGCTTTGTGTGCCTGAAAGTCAAACACACAGGTTTGCCAGATTTGAAATGAACAGCTAAGTTAATTACAATTCAACACAATCGCAGCTTTCAAAGCAATACCATACAGAAAGAAATACCGGCCTTGGTCAGCAAATTACATAGTATTTTGACATGTACAGAAAAAAAAGTATGTATGCTCAACATTCACTGCATAGCATTTCAATGTGTACTGTCAATGTTTATCTTCCAATGCCTTATCATATGTCATATATTGATGGGTACATAAGTACATGTAAGTCAAATTACAAACTGGTGAGTAACGAGTAAGAATGTACAGCGACATCACACACAAAAACGCACATACATGTACATGTAGTTACTAAGAGATTTATTACCCAGTGTTTTTCTTTTGAATTGTGGTTTGTCTTGTTCATAGTCACCAGAACTTCTTTCAAGATGCAGGTGATAAATCTGTGCTTTGCAAGCTTTCAGATCACCACAAATTAAATTCTATAAAATGTACATACAGGTACATTATATAGCACGTTGTCCACCGGGTCCTCCCCTGTGATACCCTTTATTTCACGGTATAACCTTCTTTTCTGAATCAACAACCAGCTTTGCTGCATTTACTTTTGATAAAGCAAAGGTGTATTCAAACTAGGATTCTAGCAAAATGGCTCATGCATTCCAGTCAATGTTGAAAGCTAAACAACAGAATGCAAGGCCATTTTCAACAATCCAACAAATGAGCCAGCTTGTTTTACTTGTTTGTTCCTTGGTTAAAACAAAAAGACCAGCTTGTTTGACTCATTTGTTTTCCTCCTGTCAAACTGACTCTGACACATTTATTTAGTTGATATGTCTTTACACAAACACTCCAGTTTGCTTATGGCTACTTCCACTCAGGTTTGCTTGCAATTAGTTCATTCCAGTTTGTTCCCAGTTAAGGTGGCACTACATTACATGTATACTTAAGACACAAAAATTAGTGCTCATTCTTTAATCCACTGCCGAGCCAGGTGAGCCACTAAAAACATATTAAGCACGAGACTTAATGTGCATATACATCATTCCTCACTCTTTAATCCACTGCCAAGCCAGACGAGCCAAAAAGTCACTGAGTACAAAGACCCATGACTCAACTGCACACAAGTAATTTCTCATTCTATGCGTCAAACGAGAACACCTTCTCTACGATTATAATAGAATTGCCAGTGGTGCTTAGATCATAGTCATCAATACCCTCTTAATCTTGTCAGCTGCAGCAAAAATGACGGAGGCGGTATTTTAAATTTCTTTTTGATGAACAGAAAATAATATGATATTTTAGATATATCTATTAAGTTTTATTGAAGCAAACTTTTCTAAACAATATAAATGTATAATATAGCCTTCCCACACAATCGAAGACACAAACAAAGTGCAAGTAGATATAAATTTACAGCAAGCCATCATTGTGCTTGTCTGAAGCTCACAAAAGCATTACTACAAGAATACATACAATAGGAAAATGCTTTAATTAACACCTTAAAAGCACTCAGGCAAAAAAGGACAACAGATATTTAAATAAAATATTTTAACCGACATCATGAGAAATGCATATGTTTTTTTTTTTACTAAGAAACCATTATCTGTTTGTAATTTTCCATAGATTTTACTCACCAATTCAAGTTGTTTGGCCAAATCGAGTTTTTTCTGGTCATCCTCTTTTCTCTTTCGGCTGTCTGTAGCTCTTGCAGTCATCTGCTGAAAAAGGATTTTGACCCATAAAAATAGCATGAAACAGCTGGAAGGATCTAGTGTTATGAGGACAAAGAGCTGGAAAAATTTCAATATGTGGTTTCAAATTACAGCTGCCGGGGATGCTAAAAAAAAATGGTGGCCACTTTAGATCCTCGAGAACTCAGAGCACTGTTCTTTACCGCCAAATAAAGAAGGAGACATAACACACAAAAAGCAGTAACAAAATTTTACCGCAAAACTCCAGATGTAATGATCAGGCAACGATTTGTTTTCCTGAAATTATTCGTCCTGGGAATGCAAATTTCAAGCCAAAATGACAATGTAAAGCGGAGTACAGCTTGAAACTGGTAGGAATTATTTTTAATAAAGTGCTGTTCCTATGCTGATCACAAAAATTAAAAAAAAAATACGATATCCCGTTGATACTTCTAAATGTTGCTTTGCTTGCTAAATCGATACTCTTAACGTTAAGCTTATAACGAGAAGTAAAACAAAAAAAGACAGGTTTGACTGTGCATGTATATATTTGTTATTAATACGATGGAAATACTGTAAGACGAGAAGACGAATTGACCAGTATAGCAAAATCCCCAGCCCTTTTATTAAAGCAAATAGATGTTATTAACAGAATAGATGCTACTGCTAGCAAGTATTGGTGGCTTGTAGGCGACTGTGTTTGGGCCTGTGTAAGAAAGGTAAGAAACACTGTTGTAACGTAACAAGTCGTATGGCAATACCAGTCCAAAAGCAGGGGATTTTCTGGGATTACACGTAAACGAGAACACTTCTATTTCAATACCTGAGTCTGTTGTGTTGCTGGTTTCCGCTTTTTGACAAGGGACGCTTGTTCACGCTCGCGATCTTTCAGTTTGCGACTGACGCGTTTGTCGACTTCTTTCATGTTGACCTACAACACCACGCACAAAACCCGCTTAGAAAATCCACAACGTTGATATGGGCGCTTTTATAGCCCGCTCTTTACACTTACAAACAAAAAACACTGGTCAAATGAAAGACTGTTTAATCAGGATGGGTATTACAGCGAAAATATTTCAGCCTACCTGGTTTGAATTTTCCGACTTGGTCGCCCGTTTCGTGAGATGAGTCGCTGTAAGGCTTATGACGATGGCGGAAAATATAACGCTCTCCACGGACTGTGGATTCAAAGCACAGATTATTTTAGACAAAAGAGGTTCTCGCCAGGGTAAAATTAATCTAAGAAGAAGTAGTCGTGGGCACTTTAGGCTCGAACATAACGCAAGAAGTGCCCGCGACTGTGATCAAACGCGTGTCTTCAGTGTAATACCTGAGTTATGAGTGGAACAACAACGCATCCCACGACAGATCCAAAGACACAAAACACAGAGTACTGGTCGAAGAACCCTCTGCCAACCGCCATGACGGCGCTCCAACGCTGTGGATGATTCAAAATCAAGTGGTCAGATAAACAGTAAACAATGCGTACGTAGCTGAAATTCGAAGACGTGATCAAAAGGACGTCCGATCACAAACGAAAACAGTCGATTGAAAATGTTCGTGCCTTTAGACTCCAAAATTGCCCGCAAATGCGTTAAAAACCTATCATGTGGTAAACATTCACTTATTATTACATTAAAATGATCACAAATTTGACTCACTTCGAGATTTACCAACGTAAACCAACTTCCGTACTCTCCTTTCCAAACTGAAACATGTAAGACATGTAAAATGGAGTGCTATGGCGCATAAATTAGTCTTTGTGACGTCACATCAGGTGACGCAGACCCTGACAGTTGGCGCGCGCAACAAATGTTCCGGAATAAATTTTCCCGCCAGTTGCCGGGCAACAAATCCCTTCAAAAAAACTGTTTCATCGATCTTGCTATAATTTAAGCCATACAACATTGATGAATTTTGATATGTTACGAGAATGGTTAAAATCGAGACACTTTTCAGCTATTTTTCGAATAAAAGTGTAGTTTTTTCACTTGAGAGTTGTGTTACCAGTGTGTGTTGACTGTGTTACATTGAACGGATGATGTCACCAGTCACAAGTTCGCCAACAACTACATATCCATCGTGGCGCAATTTTACGACACGAATTTGCATCTGCAGAAAGAGTGAACCACAGCTCTCAGCAAGATTTCCACTGCTGCGTTATTTTACGTCACGTTAACAGTCGGGAAGTTTAATTAATGGCTTGCCGTGCGTAAAATCAGAAAAAAAAATTGCATGGAAAGCTTCCGTTGCGGAAAAAGTAAAATAAGCTTTTGTTTCAACTCTTTCCGCAGACGCATAAAAACCCCACAGTCTCTCAGCAAATTGCTCCTTGTTATTTAGTCTACAGTTTAGAGCAAGAGGTTTGAAATTTCCGAAATTTCCGAATTTATGTCCAGCCTCGTTCCCAAGTGAGGTAAAGGGTCCTCTGAACCAGGTCGGGATACGAGCTGTTAAAAACTCGCAGTTGTAAATTTAATTCAGCGAAGAGGCTGCCATTAACTACAAGTACAAATTTCATATCATATTATTATGACAAGTCTTTAAATACGGCGATTCAAGACTGTCTACCTTCACTTAATCCATGATTGGTGAATTCTTTCGAAGCCTACACTATCGTGAATTTACGTCAGAAAAGAATGACAGTAGAAGAAAATAATAGTTAATAACACAGCGGAAAAACGTAGAATGTCACGCCATCGATTAGAAAGGCGCCAAAAGATGATCTGGAGAAACGCCCACGGCATCATGACGTGGTGTTTCTTTACTGCTTACAGTCAGCATGACAGCCGTGCGTGCGAGTGACTTGCGTGTCTCTTCCGTTCCACCATTCAAGGGAAACGATAAAAATCGAGTTTTGGATAAAACCGAAAAGAACTGAATATAAGCCAGAATAGTGATTCTCTACCTCCTCCTCTCCCCCTCCCCCCACCCCCTCCCCGAGGCTGCTCTTAATCTCCGATATACTCGGACACGAATCGACATCGACTCACCGGAAGTAGAGACGCGCTTTAGTCGGGCGTGAAAGGGGGCTTGTCAATGGTATGCTCGATCTTTCTCACCGGAAGTCGAATCGCGCGAGACATAAAATGAACGTCACAGACCTCACTTTTCAAAATTCCCCAACTTTTCCTTTATAAAACTATAATTTTCCTGATCAAATAAAGACAAAATTTCAATTATAGCAGCGGCCACCAGCCTTCCCCTAAAACACTGAAACTTCGAGGGGCACACGGCAAAAATATTTTCGCTCATGTCGAGCAAGACTGAGGCCATTGCTCGGGGTCTGATAGCGCGTTCTCATTTGTACTGAGTCGTCGTCGTCGTCTGCACTTAACCAAGTTTAAGACGGATTCCTCTCAAAGTTCGAGCAATAAGACTAATACTCCACTCACAGCACGGTAACTTTTTGCATGCTGTTTAAAACATCTCAGCGTAATTCATTTCTCTAGGTGACCCCGCGATTAAATCAGATTAAATTCTCAAGCATTCTCGAAAAAGTTAATGTCAAACCTCGTAAGAATGCTTAACGTTATTGTGTTTTAATTTCAACTACATGTCACGCCAAACGTCCGTTTCAATGCAAATATGAATAACTTCAAGTTCAATTTTCTCTCGCGGGGTCAGCTTCTTCTTACCTTCATTCAAAATATTACCGTGCGATGCTTTTTTGGTAACTTTATTTTTGCCATTATTGCTCGAATGGTCTTCGGAAATCATCTTAATTAAATTTTCAGCATTCGCCTCTGGGTTGGGTTCTTATTCTCGCAGACCTTTAACCGCTAAGCACTTTACCAAGTTGTAAAATGAGGTTCGGTGAGAAAAAGGTGTCTTGTTCGAGAACACGCCACACGGATGATTGTCTGGTTAAAACCCTGGATCTCTGGTTCCAGATTCCTAAACCAGTTCGGAGTTGCTTTTGACCTCTGTTTCAAAACGAGTCCTGGTGCATTTTTCATATGGAACGAGTTTGATTTGCCAGACAATGAACATGCAGGAAAAAGTCAATTTTAATTTCAATGTGAAAGGCTCCGCACCAAGACTCGTTTTGAAACAGAGGTAACAGTAACTCGAATGTGGCTTATTTGAGTCTGCTGTTTACCACACTACATCAGGCAATTAACATTTTAATTCCATTTATTAATTCAAATACTAGTGAATACATTTTGATTGCTTAAGAGAAAGTCAATCTCCACTTGAACTTCTTGAGCTCAAGTATGAAAACCCTATTTCTAATAAAAGTTTTCAGAAAAAATGCACTAACTAGCTGAGAATATATAATAAACCTGTATGTTGGTTATTCTTATTCGTGGTGAAATAAAATACATTAGCCAAGTCGATTGTCCAGAAAAACACTCGGGCAATTTTCAAAGCTTTGGGATCTTGCCTGTATACTCGGAACAAATTGATTGTTTCACTTAAATACTAAACACGTTAATAAAACGTATCGAATTAAAAAATTCAAAATCATATTTTTGTACAAAAATATAAACGCGAGCAATAAGTTGTCCCGATATACATCCAGTCGTCATGTGTCCAGATCTTTTGGTCAGCGGCTGGTCAATTCTGCTATTAAGCAACGCCACAAAAGGTTTCGAATAAAATTAAAAAAAAAAAACCAAACAATTCATGGTAGAGTTTATTAGAGTTATGGTGTCGACAATTCTATCTCGCAGTCTCCACTGGCTCCATGTGAGGAAATTAAAAAGAAAAATGTCATATTTCTGAGGTCACTATCTACTTATCGTAGATTCAATCTACTTGGAACGATTGCACTAAAAGAGAAAACAAACGCCATGGAAATAAAAGCGACTCAACTACCGCTAGCTGCTCATCTGTCATGTCGCCTGGGAATGATTTTTTTTTTTTCAAAACAAAGTGACCAGGTGATATAATTCGGAAAAAGCCAGCTTTGGTTTCAAATCTGAACGATGCACCTTCGGACGTGGATCGTTTGGATAGAGAAAAAACGAAATATTTTTCTCCATCGCAAAACTCTAGATTTAACTTGGTTAAAAGGAACGCTATGCAAGGGTCGTTGCGTTCAAACTCCTTCCCAGGCTCTCTCTTCTTCTACGGGGCTGGAGGAACAGAAACCCTGGAAACGAGGTTTCGTTGTGTGACAACATGGTTCAACGTGACACATCATTCAAGTTCTTCGGTCACAAAACTCCTCTTAATCGACACGTTTGGATACATAGACCGCAATTCTCGGACAAGCTCCTTAGACAACCGTGAGCAGAAAGAAACATCGAGTAGCTTCAAATGTTTGCACTGTTTTAACAACCTGCGAAAATCATAAAAACAGTGTTAATACTTTCGACCCTAAGACTGGACAATAATTCATTCCGCTGATATGTCACATGGCTATATCAAAATTTTGCGTATCTGACTGGTTTTACAGGTTTTGAAATGCAAGCATAATATGAAACATTTTCGACAAAAATTAATATTCCATGACCTGATATCATCTTTGAACGCAAAACCTCGAGAACAATTTTAAATTTTTTTAGGTTTCCTATGGCTCCTGCGTATCCGTGTATCCTTGTCAGGCATGCAGGTTTTAACAACCAGAAAACTGATCACAAAGAAATTAGGCCAAGTCAATTTAAGTCAGTTTAAGTCAATGTCAAGTCCATGTCAATGTCAAATTTTTAGTCAATATCGATAAATGTAAAGTCATATCAATGTGGCAAGAAGCCAATGTCAAGTGAAGTCAATGTCGAGTGTCGAAGAAAATTGAACTCAAGATTATGTCACGTCTAGTCAAATAAAGTCACTTTTTATTTAAGTCTTGAGTGTCAACTTAACGTAGCAGACCGACCCTGACTCAAGCCAAGCCAATCAGTTCAAACTAAAATGTAAGTCAATTTTTCACACCTCCTTTATTCTGCACTAAAAGTTGTTAAACTCTGGCTGTATGGATACCAATCGTTCGCAAACAAGTTTTCAAGCAGTCTTTATTCAGTCAATGATGTTTATTAGAAAAGATATTACCTCCTGATCGCGTCTTCATGAACTAGACTGGTGCCAAGTACATCTACTTGTTCTATATCAGGGCAGTTATCAGCTAAAGCATCGATAACACTATCACTGACAGACCTACAAACGAGAAAAATGCTTTGGCCGTGAACATTTAATACAAACAGTAACAAAATGATCTGCTGTAGCAGTAGAGCGGTTTTCAATTGAATGTCGTAAAACCAAAACCAAAGTAATATCTCTAGCCAATCACAAAGGACACAGGCAACCCAATGAACCAATCAAAATTAGAAGTAAAAACAAGCGGCTGACGGTAAAACGCGTCCGAACGAGTCAAGATTGGTTTTGGTTTTACTTCTGGTTGGATGAGAAAGTGGCCCGAGCCAATCGTGTGGCGTAGTGATCCAAAACGACCAATAGTCCTTTTCACGGTTACCTTTGCTCATTTACACTACAATAAAATCTACAATCATGGACAAAAGCCTTGGGACAAATTTGCACTCTTGGTGCTTTTGCGCACACGCCAGACGCGAATACTACTTCACCCGCATAACCTCGCCCCCCACCCCCCCCCCCCCCCCCCGCCCCTTACAATGTTGAAAACTACTAGCTGGAATTTCTTCTGATTTTCAACATTGTATTGGGTGGGGAGGGGGAACAGTAAAGTGTTTTTAAAAGGAAAGCAGCGCTTTTTTTAAACTTCAGTAGTAAAACACAGATAATAATAAGTGTCCCAAGGACTTTTGTCCACGACTGTAGCATGTATGTCAGGCAATTTCGGGCTATTTTGTAGTTTTAGCCCGAAATTACCTCGCATCCACGTTGGATTGCATTGTAATGCAAATGAGAAAAATTAACCGTGAAAAGGGCTTTTGCTTTTCGATAATTAACCGAGGACCGCTCTAAACTACACGAGAATAATGTTTTCAATCGCGAGCGTGTAAAGGAAAGACGAAAACGGCCTGCCGCCAGCATTGGGACGAGAACTTATGTATGTGGTCAGGACCTTGAAAATTCGATAGTCGTTTTCCTCAAACATAGGGGTAAATAATGTAAGAAATGACAGGGAATTGAATACAATTATTTATTTTACCTGAGAGCTGTAAGAAACAACTTCCTGAGTTTTCTACATTTGGATGTCAAGTAAACTATACATTCCGATAAAGCGGCGACATTTGAACTGGAAACAAGACAGAAAAAATGCGTCACTGTAAAGAGCTGATTACGCGACAAAAAAATGAAAACAATAATGATCAATAGCAATAATAGTTGCGTTATTTTATGTTCTTATGAAAATAGGTATAGGTAATCGAATGCGTGTGAAGTTAAGGACTTATACTACGAGTTGATATTTGAAAATTTTCTCCACATTTTTCGAGCCTTAAAGCAAGTGCAATTTGAAAGAAGTTTCTAATACCGCGATTACTGTACATCCTCAGTAGTTATTGGAGCTTTTGTATATTCGATAACCTATTTATTTTAAAGTTGTTTCGACAAAGGTTTGTCTCAAAGGTTTGTTTCAACAAATTTGGCTCGAAATTCCCGTCCCGTTTATAAGAAATCTCAGGCCTCTTACCACCATCCGATATCAAGTTCCTCTAGCAAAGGACAACCCTCAGCCAATGAAAGGATGCCTGCATCTGTAAGACTCTTGTTCCGCCACAGATCCAACGACACCAGCCCACTATACAACGAATAAGAATCGATTATTCCGAAAATCAATCAATCAATCATTCAATCAATCAATCGATCGATCGATCGATCGATCAAACATCTTCGTAACTCTTCGGGTCAACTTCGGAAATATTCGTAATTCTTTAGGGAAAAAAAGCCTCCGAGGCAAATTCGGCTGGCTTATCTTTTGAGTGTTAGCCTTTGAACGGACCGACAGACTCAACAAATAAATGCAAGTCAAAGGCGAATTACACGAATAGTTGTTTGTTTACAGTAAGAAGTTTCGAAAACCAGCTAACGCATGTCAAAAAGTTGTATGTGAAGTTGTTGGTGATTAGATTTGAACAGGATTTGAAGAAAAGCTGCAAGTGCGTTTGTTTGTTACTTGATTTACCGTGAGGTTCCGAAAACCAATACAAAGTCGCGAAAGCGTTACAGCACGGTTAATGCTCGCAGAAAAGATATGAAAAGCACCAAAAAGATCGTGGGAAATGCTAAGATAAGTAATTAAATTGCAAAGCGTGTAGTTACAACTGAACAACAACAACAACTGCATTGAAAATAACTGCCGGTATTGCCGAGCTTTTACCTGCAGTGTGTACCAAGTGAATGCATGACCTGGTCGCATTCCGCGAGGGAGTAGCAATCGCCAAGATTGAGATGCTGGAGGCTGTTAAATGACCTGTGAAAATAAGGCGATTATTTTTACTTGACGCCAATAACTTGCATAGATTTTAGTATGCCGACTTACGTAATTGTTTTAGTTTAAATCTGCTAGTCATTGAAAACTATAGCTATATCTTCTTCATAGAATCTACTAGGGTAAACTTGTCAACAACCGCACATTGCTACAATGAACGCTACTCACTATCTACAACAGAATAGGTAGTGAGTAGCCGCGCAGCCAATAAGAGGACGGCATTCGTGATAGAACGCTAGTGGATTTACACTAATTAACAATTAGACTATGAGCTCGAGATTTCTATGAGGTGATAGTTGATGAGGCCGCAGGCCGAATCAACTATCACCTCATAGAAATCGAGAGCGAATAATCTAATTGTTTTAGTAGAATTCTGACTGAAATAAATGCAAATAACGGTTTCTAATTATCTTTCTACGCATTATTGAACTTTACGCTTTAACAAAATCGCACGCATTGAATTGTCCTTGGTAAATTTGCTGTTGTTTACGCGCGCGCACCCGTCTTTTCAATAATTTCAAGTTTTTAAAGTCAAGAAACCACTGATGTCCTTCTTTTTGTCTTCTCAGGAATTTAATTATCCATTTACATCTAAACTTTCTTTCAAAACTTCGGAAAATGATAAAAACTTCGCATTTTGTGGATGGTCGACAGCCACTGCACTCTAATGGCTGATAGTATACGAGTAGCTCAGCCAATCAGATTACAACATTTGCATTAGTATACTAGTAGAATTCTAGTAATGGCTGGTAGTGTTCAACGGCTCAGCCAATCAGATTACAGCGGTTGCATTAGTATACTAGTAGAATTCTACTAATATGTGTCAGACTATGTTTCGTCATGCAGAAGATCAGTTTCTGTACCTACTGAATCAGATTTCTCAGCAAATTGTCTGTGACCGCCGACACTCTATAAAGATTGAGTCTCTTGATGTTTTTCAGGCTTTTAAGGTTGAAAAGCCCACCCTCGTTTAGTGACTGTGAATTGCAAGACTGCAAGTCAAGCTCTGTAGAAACAAAAGAGAGAGAGGAACATGGTCACATCAAGTGAGAAGTACCATGTTCTTAAAATGTTAATTTATTATACTGCTCCGTTTCTATTTATGTTTAATTTCAGAACACAAATGTCTGCAATATCTTTGCTGTCTTCGCTGTTTACATTTCGCTTTCACCTCCTAAAAACTAGATATTTGTGACAGGTAGAGTCGTCGACGGATACATGTAAGAAAAATTTGCACAAAAGGGAAGGTCGAGCTCAAGAAAACGTAATCGGCAAATATGCGCGGAAAAACCAGCGACCAAGCGCGGGAAAAAAAACTCCTGAGCTAAATCACGTGTGGTTTTGGTTTAAGTTATGATTGGTTGGAAAAGTAACACCTTCACTCTGATTGGTTAAACTACAGCATTCTTGGCACCAGCTGCTAAACTCGGAAAATGTTCAATGAGGGAGCGCTCTAAATTTGAAGGAATACAAACCTTCTAAATTCGGACAACATTGGCACAAAGACTTGATCACCTCATTGTCGACATACTGACAGCAGCTTAATCGTAAGCACACAAGCTTACCTCCACACTTTTCAAGAAATCTATGTAGACAAAGAGTGATTAATTTAGTACACTCTACAGGGGGTGGAAAGATATGAGATATACGAGGTTGCTCTCCCTCCTGCTTGTTAGTGACCATGTTGCCAACTCACACAATGTAAAATTCCGAAAGAAACGAATCCCGTTCCCTCTAGATTAGTCGTTTCACGTAGTTACTTTCGGAGGTTCGTAACGTTTGGGAGCTCCGGCGAATTTTTGGTAGTTAAAACGTACACCGCATAAGTGACCCATAAGGGAAGATCGAACTTTTAACAAAATAGCGGAAAATGCGAAAAATGACGCAATACCTGAACAGAATTAGTCGGTGTACTTTGTAAAATAAATAAATGTATGAAAGATCTTATATTTGAACTGCGGAGAAAGATATGAAGACATGATTGATCATCGCAGTTATATACACAACTTATTAAGTAGCTGTGAAATTAAAGCCTGAAAGAAACATTAGGCTTGAATTTATTATTACGAACTCACAAAGTGACCAGTACCCAGTTGGCTTGATAGCTCAGTTGGTAGAGCACTGTACCGGGTATCACAGAGGTCATGGGTTCAAATCCCGTTCAAGCCTGAATTTTTTTTCAGGATTTCACAACTGCTTACTGAGTTGTGCATAGAACTGCGATTATCAATCATGTCTTCTTAACATATACTCTGTCATTTGTTGGGGAGATTTGGCTCTCTTGACGAAATATTGGTCTCCTTTCGCAAATAGGGATGGCCAAGTTACGTGTGAGGTTAAAATAATGTTTGGGAGGTCTAGCTTGGTAAATTTACTAAAACCGTGCGTGGCGACTCTCGGGAGATTGTTTCATTCAGAACTTTAAACTCACAGTCACCGTGGTATACAGCGGTTTTCAATTGCGTGCCCTTAAACCAAAATTAAAGTACTCACTTAAACCAGTCACCAAGGACAGAAAATACAGTGAATGCTTCAAAATTCGAAGTAGTTACATGTAGCTGACGCGAAGCGCGGGAGAAACATGTGCGAGCGAGTCGCGATTGGTTTTGGTTTTACTTCTGATTGGATGAAAAAGTGGCGCGAGTTTTCAAGCCAATCGTGTAGCATAGTAATGCTAACCCAATATCCTTTTCGACACTCAAATGACAACCGCCCTATTACATGTATAACTACAGCACCTGCACATCCCGTGAGAAGTGACAGCGTCGTACGGGCCTGACCAGGACAGGTCAAGCTTTTCTGTAGAAACACAACGCGTATAAAGAGAATCCAAAGTCTCGTTGCTTATCTGATAATGCAAAAGAACACTAAGTTGTCAGTGATGTTTGATGCGGTTGAAAAAATGATTACAAACATCTTCAAGTAATTGTACGAAGCACATTGTGGTACAAAAACGTGGACCCCTATCTGGGCCTCCCTTCTGGACCCCCAATTTTTTTTTTTCCGGAGAATATGGGCCCCCTTTTTAAATAATTCAGTTGAAGTGTACGATGATGAAGTCACCTTATTTAAATCAGTACATAAACGATTAAAACGTTACATGACATTTTGACGACCTTATCAGTTATGACATCGTTGTTGAATGGGAAAGAAATTCACATCAGTTAGGTGACAAGAAAAATAGGAGGTCCAGAGAGGGGTCCAGAAAGTTGTCCAGAAGGGAATAAAGAAGTGGTCCAAGAGTTGGGTCCAGAAAGGGGTCGTAGTCCAGATAGGAATCTAGATAGGGGTCCAGAAAGAGGTCCAGAAGGGGATAAAGAAGGGGTTCAGAAGTTGGGTCCAGAAGGAGGTCCCCATTTTGTACCATCACACCACTGTACACACCTGACTCCAGTAAGGCTTCAAGTCCAACTCCTTGTACCAGACGAGGTCATAACAGTGAAGGAAAAACAGTCTGTGATATACAATGACAGAAATGAGTTGTACAAGTTCTCTCATACCAAAATCAAAGTTCAAAAACATCAAAGTTTATCATAACTCTACTCTGTGGAAAAAACATGTACAATGTCAGACCTTTGCGACAAATAAACTGGTTTCAGTCTGGCTGTTCTCTCAGAAAAAAAAAAAAAAATGAAAAACACAGCATGCTTTCCCCGATTTTTTTTCTCGCTGTAAGTTGATCACATTGTCTGTATGAAGAAGATACACCAGTGATTGCAGACTTAGACTTAAAGGCCCTATAATCCATGAGCTTTATGGGTTTATTATTTCTTGGTTGTTCTTACCTGCAAGTAAATGAGGCTCTTGCAAGATCTTTCAACTCCAGGAATGAGAAGATATAGTGCATCAGCTCACTCTGTTGATGTAAAAGGAAAAAAAAATAAAAATAAAAATAAACGTTTTAAGTGAGGGGAGAAGACAGGGAAGACCTGGAAATAAAGAGGGGGGGAGGGGCGGGGGCAGGATGGGCTTTACAGAGGTGTGGAAAGAGAAGACAAGAGTTTGGATTTCCCTTTTAGGCTTTTATTAGTTCTAAGAACTGATACAGGGGAGAAATTTTTGTACGGATGTGTATCATCTCAGTTGGTAATAAGGGATTTATTACCAATTAACTCATGAGGTACTAAAATATAGATGCTACATCATTATACGCAATGATTTAAAAGGGCTAACATTTTGAGCAATTTACCAAAAAATTCAAAGTATATTTATTTATTGATAAAAGAAAGTATCTGTGTGGGGAATTCTACTTTATGCATTAGAAAATCTAGCAAAATCTGTACGAAATGGACAGAGTTAACTAAAAAGAAAGCTAAAGCTCTATTCCTTACAAAACCTGAAGGTTTTATAACTACAGTTGAACCCCTATTAAACGGCCGCCCTCAGGGAAAGGGTTGGCCACTTAATAGAGGTAGAAACAATAGACAAGCCAATGATCATTGGGACTTTAACTGCTGGCTGCCTAATAGGGGTCACTGTTAAATAGGTGGCCACTTAATAGGGGTTCGACTGTATTTAAATTCATTAAGAATTTCTTCCATCAGGTTATCCCACAAAACTGAACCCTCACAACCAACCCTGCAAAGATGGCCTACCGGCAAAATATCAAAGTATCCATTGAGTTCCAAGTCCTCTTGACCATCAGTTTTCTTGTCAGAAAGAGAAAGCTGTCGAAATAAATTTGCTGTCAAGGACACTTCTGACTTGTTAGCTACTGCTGTAGGTTTCGATTCTTCACGCATCTCATTGCTAGATGGTTTTCCATACAAAATGACAGCATCAAGCTCAGTATAATAATCCAGATGGCTTTGATTGAACTCCAAGCGGATCAAACTGAAAAGGACAAGATAGCATTCGTAGTCAATAAGACCTGAAAGTTAAGACCTTAAACAATTCTTATAATTTCAGATGAAAGCTGAAGATTTCTGACAATGGTATCAAGAAAGGTTACAACATGTGCCAACCATACACGAAACGTTTTTAAAAAATAGCCCAAAGAAAATACGTAGGCTGATTAGTTTAAAATCATGTTTCTATTGAAAAATTAGATTATGAGCTTGAGATTTCTAGCATGATAGTTGATGAGGGCACAGCCCATGTCAGCTATCGTACAACAGAAATCGAGAGTGAATAATTTAATTGTTTTTAATTAGAAGAATAAATCTACCAGTCATTCAAAACTTAATCTAAATCCTCTGCACAGACACTTCGAAAATGCCAAGTGGCCGTCATTTTGTTAACAAGGGCACGCTGCTATGCTACTCACTATCTATAACAGAATAGATAGTGAGTAGTGTAGCCAATCAGAGAATGGCATTCGGGATAGAATACTAGTAGATTTATACTAAACCTCAATAGAAACATAGAACTAGTGCATTCAAGCTGTTTATGTAAGTATGGAGCAAGCAAAGATAATTTACATTTTGATGATCAAAGTAAACAAGTTGTTTTCTTTTTTTGTGCGGAATTTTCTAAAAGAAATAGAACACATGTTATCCATGATTCTACTGGGTTATAGAAACACTTGTGGAAGTTTGGGAGAACTGGAAAAAGCTGTGGAAACACATGCCAGCTGGCTCTTGTTCTCACATCATTTCTCATTCTCCCTAACCTCCACTCATGTTTCTTTAACTCAATAGAAACAAGGTACATGTTTTCTTTTCCTTAAAACTTTTCAGTCAAATGGGGAGTGTTTAATTTTTAAGAAATAGAAAACATGTACCGTGTTTCTATCAAGTTATAGAAACACGATTGGAAGTTTGGGAGAACGAGAAATGCTGTGCGAACACGAGCCACAGGCGAGTGTTTCCGCAGCTTTTTCGAGTTCTCCCAAATTTTCACGAGTGTTTCTATAACTCAATAGAAACACAGAGAACATGTTTTCTATTTCTTTTAGAAAACACCACCACAGAAAAGGAAAACAACTTGTTAACTTTGATTATCAAAATGTAAATTCTCTTTGTTCACGCTATCATTACATCAACAGCTTGTGCTAGTTCTGTGTATCTATTGAGTTATAAAAACACAATTTTTAACCAATCAGTGCACATATTTTCTTAGGACTGTTTTCTAAATAACTATCAAATCATGTGATGAAGTTCGTACAACCGTATTCTGTCAGAACGTATCAGACAAATTTCAAATCTTTCTTCATAAAATTACAGAAATTGATGAATATCTACATTCCACCAGCATTGTGGTTTGATTTTGTATCAATTTCCATTATTTCTTGACTTTTAAACACACTAGTAAAATCCAAGATGCTGAATCCAGGATGAAGGATAATGACCTCATAACCTTAATTATAATAGAACGAGAACCCAGGGGAACGGTTCCATCTATCCGCCCCTTGTACCACGATGAGGGTATGAGTTAGCTTGTACATCCGAGGGTTAAGCTGCAAAATTGACAAGAACAACTTGTCAGAGAGATTCTCTTGGGGGCTGAAAATGAGTCCAGCGGCTGTCCATCCCCCATGCTATTTTGTTTTTCAAAATAATTATCCATGTACAGTAACATCATCATTTTTTTTCCAGGAGATCCCCTCCCTTTCTGCACAGATACTTACTTTGTTGGCTGCTTTGTACTTCTCAGGGGTGGGGAAAATTTTCTAGCACGAGGAGGACAATGTTGAGGCTCTCCAGACCACAAGGTAGTCCATCTATCAAAGACAGAACGATAGAAAATTATGTACACAAATCCAAATGGTTGTCTCTAGGGAACCAAAATTTATATTTTTTGTGTACAATAACTTGTCAACAATGTAGTACAGGGTATAATTTCGTGTGCAACTTCTTTTTAAAAAAATCTGAATTCTAACACCACTCATGTGGAATTGCCCAAATCTAAATTTTCCTTTATTTTCTAACTTAGCTATCTTTAGAAAGGCATGGGCAGTTTCCAAGTTTTTCTAAATCACTGTGACCTGTCATCATTTAAATGCCATGAGGAAACAATCTTGAATATTCATGATTATACACAAGTTTCTTCAGTCTTCCCATATGTACATTGTATCACTCTGGACATCTAGTCATACCGTTTATGGTTTATACTTTTCATCCAACAACGTTTTTTTTTTCAATCAGGTATATATACAAATTAGCAAATCACAACACTAACCTGTGTTTATTACAGCTACCTAGCTCCAGAGCTAAAATGCGAACCACTGCACCAGGATTATAAGTTTCAAGAATTTCAATTTTTGTAGGGTGTACAATGTCAGCAAACTGGAGATCTAAAAAATGACATGAAAACATATTACCACGATCATTATTTTTTCTGTACAGTTACTGTACACCCTCTAAATCAGTATCACTAGCAGTGTTTACTGCAAGTATTACTAACAAAGGCATGTCATTTGTTATAATTTGGGAACTTCCAATTATATTGAAAGTTAAATATATGATCTACTACTGTGAACATTATTAAAATTGTTTTCAAAATTCAATTATTACCTGGTCCCAGTTGTTTGACGTCTGGCTAATGCTACCCACCAGATAAATTGCTATCCAGTGGATAAGTGTTAACAAAACAAATGACTTACATTAAATTTTGTATCCATTGGATAGTGATTTATCTGATGGATATAAGCGTTATCCATCTTTCAACAACCTGGGCCAGATACCGGTAAATAAGAAAGACATGGGAGGCATGGGGCCTAACGGTTAGCTTAGTGGATTTCAGAGCAAGTGGTCTGGGTTCAAGTCCTGGCTGCAACCACTGTCATTGCATTGTATTCTTGGACAAGACACTTTACTATAAAAGCGACTCTCTCTGCCCAGGTATATAAATATAGGTGCTGACAAATATTATACTGGGGGGTAGCCCTGGGATGGACTAGCATCCCACCCATGAGGAGGGTGATGGGGGTGGGGGGGGGGGGGGTAGAATGAATACTCTCAATTGCTTCATGCAGTGGAAACTGGGATAAGCTGTGGCCCAATAGACGGCTTGGCCCACAACAGAATAATATTATCACAGGAAAGATATTAATTAAATGGATCAACCAGTGGTATACAAATGTTGTATCAATTCTTAACTCACAAACAATATCCAGTGAACAACACTTCACCATCTTCCATTTAACACACTAGTCGAACGTTCTATGCAAGAATAAATTTTGTCCCTTGGGAAAAAATTTTAAAAAAATGAGCCCTGGCATACTGTTTGCTTGCTGGAATAATCAGCCAGTCAGTCCTGTGCATATTCAAGATGCTTACAAATTTAAAATTTTTCTTCTTACCAACAAAATCCTGACTGATAAAATCCTTCTTCGACTTGCTAATAGGTGCTCGCGACGATGGAGCCATTAAATTCCACCATGGCCCATATGTTCTCTGAAAGGCAAGAAAACCATAATTTGTCCACAGTCAGAGTGCAATGTGCATTCTCATTATTAATAATTCTTTCATATTATAATAATTTAATCATAATTTATTAGTTAATAACTGGTTTTTACAACAGGTTAGAAAGTAAACAAACAGAAAAAAGTCAGAAAAAATCAACCAGAAATGAAAATTTGCTTAAATGTTCAACAGGTGTAAAACCACATCAGAGTGTCACTTGGTTAAGGAAAGAAATGTAACATGATGCCCTGCAACTACCAAAATGTTTCCATAGCAACGCGCTTAAGTCTCTCAAAAACAGCAGCAGATTTAGGGGAGCCAGAGCAGGAGATTTTCAGTGAAAAACTTTCTTGCAGCTTGCTCACATGTACATTCGAGGCGTCCCCCGACCCCCACCCCACCCCACCCACTCACACCTCACCAACTCCGTTTCCATGACTCCGCACAACTTCACCTTGTGCTCAAGTCTAGGTAATAATCTACTACTATAAGTAGCAAAGGATCTTTTATGCTTAAACTATCAAAGCAATGTTTCCTTCAAGCTTTGAAGGCCGAAGATCGTTTTAAATAAAACTACATTTACAGATCATAAACCATAAACTAATCATTTTCAATTATTGTGCTCACCAAAACAAAAGCTTGTGTAAAATCACCATAACCCGGGAAATTGTAACTTTCTCCAGCCAGATTTCCAGCTATATAACTCCGTGAATTCCCTGCACCGTACTGGCTCGAAAAGGTAACCACTTTCTCCGCGAATTGCCTGCCAGGCTCCATGTGGGAGGCTTTTTCCACACATGAACAATATGTACCTGCCCTCAAGCCGCCATGTTTGATTCGGTTAAGGCATGGCTACCAAGCTTTTGGCCGGGCTACCAAGCCTTCTGGTTTACGAGACTTTTCCGGTTTCTCGACACTTCGGCCGAGATTGTGTCACTATTAAATCCCGTTTGCTTTGTCCTCATTCCATAAACAAATCTTTGGGTGGCTTGGCGACGAGGTTAATAGCTCCTCAGTTCCAGTAACTTTGGAGAATATCTCGATAAGGAGGAATACTAATGCAGAAGTAGGTCGCTTCACGCTGATGTTCAACGCCATACGTTCGGACATTGCTATCATTCAACCGTGAGCAATCCACGACGTGGCATTGAAGTCGTGTTTAAACACCACTAGTGCAAACAACGCCGTTGAGTGTTCACCATGTCTTCCAAAAGGATCTTCAACATAATCGTAGTGACTTCCACATTCTGGTTCTCGGTGACCGTGCTAGTTCTTATGTTTAATAGCGAAGTCACGCGGGAATCACTCACCATGTTGAACGCTCCTGTAGTTTTGGACAGCGAAAATCACCATTATATGAAAGGAGCTGGAGTGAATCCCTTACAGCCAGTCGATCATCAAAAGCACATTAAATATCCTTGGGAAAGAGACGCTTCTGAGAAACCCGCGAACAAAGATGGGCTTCTACTTGGAGCTGCGAAAGCTGTCAGTGTTTTAGCCCATGTACTTCCGAATAAAAAGGATCGAGATGTTTATGACGCTAGCTTAGCTAAACGAACCAATCCAGGTGGTTTAGGAGAGGCCGGTCAACCGGCGTATCTAACGTCTGAACAAGACAAAAAGCTTGCAGAGGAACGATTTGGCGATCACTCGTTCAACTGGGTCCTTAGCGATAAAATTTCATTGGATAGAACTTTAGAGGATGTAAGGGGCGACCGGTAAGTTGGCTATGTATATATTACCTAAGTTTAAATGCATGCCATTTTCAAAACAAAATTCTGTTTTTCTTCCTTTCAGCGTTTTTATTAAACATTAAAAGCTCAGCAGACGTTCTTTCAGCCGTGCACTTTCATTGCAAAATTAAAACATTCGATCTTCGATACACAAACTTGTAAGCTAATATATTTCGTGATGTTGCGATTGCGCCTTAATCAACCATGTCTATTTCGCCAGATTTTTTTTTTTTTTTTGCTTCTATGCATTCTTCAATTTTATTTTTAGCTTCATTCCATTAAAGATAGGTACACATGATAATCGTAGTTTAATAGTAACTTCATTTTAGTGTTAAGTCCTCAATGAACTTAGATTCTAAGAAAAAAAATGTTGATTGAGTGGTGTAAATTGCTCCAATTCAGTGGTGGTCAGTCTTAATAAGAAATTTCAAATTTGGTGCTCTGTGAGCTTTACATACTGAAAATTATCCTTGCACTTAAGTTTTGGATCTTAATTTTATGTAAAAATTCACATTAGAAGGAAAGTATCTCCAGTATTTTAAACTGTGCCTTTCAAGAATATGAGGAAGTAAAATAAAAAAGAAGGTAATTATGTGTTTGCAGTGAATAATTTATTCTTCTGGAAAGGAAGAAATACTATTAGGACCTCTGCCTGGGAACACACACCTGACTAAAACAATTTTATTCAATCGCTGGAGAATGAAATATTATGAAGAATAATACATACATGTATGTGCATGTGGCTATTTTTTGTTCAAAGCTTCCAACTTTCTGAAAGTGCACAAAAAATGCGTTACAAAAGTGTTTTCTGAACATTGGAAGACAGAAACTGAGGTATATCATGGAGTTAAAGGTTCTAACACTTTTTTTAGAAGATAACCAGACCTTAATAAACCCTCAAGAAGTAAATATTAAACCTAAGTCCAAGGAATTAATCAGCAATTAGTGTGGGTGTTTGTTTCACTGTCTTAGAACATTATTTTGCTGATTTCATACATTGCATGTTATATTTGTCAAGAAAAGGAAAAAAACTTTGTATCATTGCACAAGTGATCCAGCAAAAGTGTTTTAAGGTGTTATTTAACATGCTGAGAAAAAAACTAAGAAGATTCTGCTAGACTTCAGGATGTTTCCAACAATAGCGTTATATAGTGCTCTTTTAACATGCTAAGAAGAAGTAAATTCTACTCAACTTCAGGAAGTTTCCAGTTGTACTTGCAATTTTTACAAGTTTACCCCTCAAAGTGTTTTTTGTTGTTTTTTTTCTTTTTGCATAGCTTTTATATGTTTTTTCATTCTCAGTATAATAAAACAAAGAAAGGACTTTCATAAGATACAGTAACAAATTATCAATAATAAATTTTTGTTCAAAGCTATAAGTGTTAGAGAATTATGTCAATTAAACTTAAACATTTGTTTGGCCAGCTGCAAAGGTGAAATCTGTTACACAATACTTTTATTGAAACAGCTTTATTTCAAAATGTTAAATATGTAACAATTGCTGTTGGACCCTTTCTGCTCATGTGTCTGTGAGCTCAAGTTCTCTTCAGCATGTACATCTAGATCAGATAGCATTGCTTATTCACCATTATTGTTCTTAGGCGCTGCTTAAGTGGTTAGTTTGTAGGAAGATGGGACTCTTTACAAGTCATGAAAATGTTCCTATGATTGTACATGTATCTTGATGTTTCTTCAAAAAATATATAAAAAGATATGTAGCCTTTTCATTTTAATATTGTACTCATGTTCATGATTGTTTACTAAGTGATTAGCTGCTATTTTTAGACACTTAAGGCAAATCTACAAACCTGATTGGTTCATTCATTATTCATATATATGTTAGTTCCAGAAAATATTCATACCTCCCCCACAGAAGGAATTTTATCCTAAGACCCCCCTCCCTCACCTCTTTAAAGTTTTTGGTCTTACATACCCCCCCCCCCCCCCGTCCTCCTCACTCGTAGGAGATCCCGATCCCTTATGTGGGGGGATTATAGATATTTTCCAGAACTGCACATTGTGTCTCGTGAGTGTTTTCTTTACTCATTGTAAATCTTATTCAAACAGTTGTAAAACCAAACATAACACGTATCCAGCCAAGCTGCCAACTACCACTGTCATAATCTGCTTCCACAAGGAGCGGCTGTCTGTCCTTCTTCGCACTGTACACAGTGTCATCAACAGAACGCCACCTGAACTGCTGAGTGGAGTTATCGTTGTGGATGACTTCAGCGAGGATGGTAAGCAAAATAACAGGTGGATCATAATTATTTTTTGGTGGGAGAAGGAGGCGGGGGGGTGCTGGATGGGCAATTTCCGAAAAAAAAATATTCTCCACAGCAAAAACTGCTGAAAAAAAATGTGCAAGAGAAGACATGGGAAAATAATCAAGCAAATGCTTTCTCTAACAAGGTCCAGTGTTTGACTTTAAACTCAATTTTTACATGAGCTACATGTATTGCCCACCAAGAAAAAACATGCCCAACCTAAAGGTAAGGAGGAAAAAATTTATGCCCCAGAAAATTGCCAACACCCCCTTCCCCCCTCAAAAAATATAATGGTCTACCCCTTAAGTTGGGAAAATCCCAGGGGGATTGAAATATATTACAAATACCCATGGGAGAAAATGACTAACCATTAATTATTAGAGTATCTCCCAGAGAAAGAGAAGGATCTCAAGAGTGATATATACCCTAGGGAGACAATGACCATCCACAGGGAGAGGGAGTAGCATGCTAAAAATACCCAGGGAGAAGTGTATTACCTCAAGCTAGGAGGAGTGACATGTGAAAAGAAAAAGCCTGAGATAATGGCTGACCTTAGGAAAAAAGGAATATTTTCTAGAAAACATTTTATTAAAATATCCCTGGGAGAAAGTGAATGACTAATGGGAGAATGACATTTTAACATGTCCCTGGGAGAAAGTTGTTAACCCCAAGAAGAATTCATTTGACTTATTCAAAATGTTGCTGGGAGAAAATTTGTCACCGGAAGGGAATGTTGGGTGATAGAAAAACCCAGGGATGTACTAGGAGATAACAAGGGCAGAGTGGGGGTAGCGGGATCATCTGTCCCTGCGGAAGTTGCATACATGTAGTTCAAAGGGCCCCAGGGAGAAAGTGGATGATTCCTTTCTGACATGGCTTATGGTGACTTAGATTGTCAATAGACCACTGTGGACATATTAAAATTCAGCTTTGGCAGCAAGGTCTAGAGGACGCAAACAAAGGAAATGGAATGACCATGTTTATTCATTTCTTTAGTTGTGTCCTCTAGGCACTATCAAGCTGAATTCTAATATATCGAAAGTGGCCTATTGAAACAAGCTACATCTGCGTCTGCTTCAAAGAGCTGAGAGCTGCTGGCCGTGAATTCCCCCATTCTTGATTGCAGCTGTTCAACGATGCAGTGTCACACTTTCTTTGCAGAGAGACTTGGCAAACCACTGGACGACCACGTGTCTACAATGAGTAAAGTCACAGTGATAAGGAACACCAAACGCGAGGGACTGGTACGTGCGCGCTTAAAGGGTGCCCATGCCGCCAAAGGTGAAGTTCTTACATTCCTTGACTCGCACTGCGAGGCGACCCCTGGCTGGGTGGAGCCTCTGTTGGGACGAATAGCAGAATCACGCTCCAATGTGGTGTGCCCAGCCATCGAGGTTATAAATGCCGATACGTTTGCGTACCAAGGATCTGCAAACGCTGACCAGAGGGGTGGGTTTGGCTGGGATTTGTTTTTTAAATGGAAAGGGATTCCCCCAGAAGAACAGAAGCTACGAAAGGATAGCACCGACCCAATCCGGTAAGAATGAAATTGAAGTGCTTGAGTTAATTTAGAATTGCATTTAGCATCATCTACGGGTATCTGTTTATCTTACTAAGTGTTATGTAGTAAGTGTCTACAAGCTGCTGGATGTAGCATTTTAGAACTTCAAACTAAATTTGCAGCCGCTATCAAAAGTTTACTTGAGTCTTGAAAAGTGCAACGAAGTGAAGAACTCGTGATTTCTTTTCGCACTTACAGCACGGCCGTTCTCTTATCTCTCTTCCCCACACAGGACTCCTACAATGGCGGGCGGGTTATTTTCCATCCACAGGCAGTATTTCTTCGATCTTGGTTCGTATGATGAAGAGATGGACATCTGGGGAGGAGAAAATCTCGAACTCTCCTTCAGGGTAAGATCTTACATGAACATAACATAATATAACATAACTTGTAGAATTATGGATTCCTTTGGTCCATCGTAGGTTTGGCGGGATGCGGGATAAGAATGAAAATGGAGGCGGGATGTGGGATGACAGAAATTTTAATCGCGGGATGCGGGATGAAAATACTCCGGTGGGCGCGGGATAGCGATTTGACGGCAGGATACAGGAAATGGAAATTCACACGAAGGTGAAAGCGAAATACTGATTTTATTTGGCTTACATGATGTACTTTGCCAGGTCTGGATGTGTGGAGGACGCCTGGAAATAGTGCCATGCTCACGTGTTGGTCACGTGTTCCGTAAGTACACAAGTCCATACAAATTCCCGGATGGAGTGGAGAAAACGCTCAACAAGAACTTCAATCGGCTGGCAGAAGTGTGGATGGACGAATACAAAGAGCTTTACTACAACAAGAAGCCGCAGGCACGAAACATGGAATACGGAGACATCAGCAAGCGTGTAGAGTTAAGAAAAAGGCTAGGTTGCAAGAGCTTTAAATGGTACATAGAAAATGTGTACCCGGATGTTCAGATGCCTGAGTTGAATCCGCCTGCTAGTGGTGAGGTGAGGAAAAACTTAATAAAACGCCGAATAGAGCGGATTTTATCTGAGTGTCGAAAAGTATTGGTTTTGCATCAACTACGCTACACTATTGGCTCAAAAAACTCCCGCCATCTTTCGTCCAATCAAAACAAAAACAAAAACCAATCGTGACTCGCTCGCACTCGTTTTCCCGCGCTTTGCGTCAGTTACATGTAATTGCTTCGAGTTTTGATTGGTTCACTGGATTGACTGTGTCCTTTGTGATTGGCTAGAGTGATTAATTGGGTTTTGGTTTTACGGCACTCAATTGAAATCTGCTCAATAGCAAGTAAGAAGTTAAAGGAATTCCTGCTAACAGTATTGAAAGATGTCAAGTGAAACATGACGATTAAAACGTATAAGAATTTTGAAATGTCAGTCGATCGCTCACAAGCACACAGCTCCATGTGACGTCATTTTGTAACTTAGCAACCTGGCAGAGGAAAACCGCGGGTGATTTTGTTGCAAGCTGACCCACGAAATTGCGGGCGCAATTTTGACAGACCAGATTCTGATCCGAAAATTACCCACATTTTGTCTTGCCGATATGTAGTTTGACTGGAATAAACAAGAACGTTTTGCGACTTTGTTTCTGTCTGTACAGGTTCGAAATCCTGCCAGTGGATACTGTTTGGATTCCCTTGGAGCTAAACCCGAGCACTCAGCCCGGATGGGAGTATATGTTTGTCACGGACAAGGGGGAAATCAGGTTTGTACATGAAGTTTAAATTCTCTTTTTGAATTTCGGTAGCATTTTCATACTTTCTGTAGTGACGGAGACGGAGAATTTCATGTACAGATCATAGCATTTCCTCTGCTTTAGTTGTGATGAGTTTTGTTTCTCTTATGGAGATGTAACTGATATTATGTCTACTCTTAACTTAACCAAATTAAACAAACAAGTCCTCAACGCGAACCTGCTTGTTATGGCGAGACCTTGAATACTAAGAAACATTCACTACGACTGATACAGCTTTCAATAAACCCCTTGTAATTCATTTTATTCCACTATTTCTTCGTTCTTAGATGCTGATTCTGACTTCAAGGGGCGAGTTGATTTTCGAGGAAGAAAATTGTCTGGACGTATCCAAGTCATATGCTGGTGCTCCTGTGGAGATTCTTAAATGTCACGGCATGGGCGGCAATCAGAAATGGGAACACGAGAAGAAAAGCGTGAGTTTGCACACCACAGCATTCTTGTGTCACTCTTGTGTGGTGGAACTTTAACGAGTGGTCGAGAGTTAGCGCTAGTTCAGACTTGTGCTGTCTTTTGGCTCGCGCTTACTGCATCCCTTCTGCTCAAATTTTCTTAAGAGTCAACAGGAGTTTTTGCTCGTTTGCCAGGGAAACGATGCCAACACTTCCTACCGAGCTTGGAACCATCATTCATTCCGCTTTCTGTAACACGAAGCGACTGGGAGTATTTCTACTCTCCCCTGGATGGGATGTTAGTCCATCGCCCCCCACCCCCCTCCCCAAATTCTCATCATTAAATTCACTTGCGTGGAGAGAGGCACTATGAGAGTAAAGTGTCTTGTCCAAGAACACAACGCAATGAAATGACCCCAGCCAGGGCTCAAACCCGGACCGCGGCTCGATCGCGAGTCCAGCATGCTAACCATGAGGCAACCGCGCCTCCACACTTTGGCAGCGGTGAAATGAGCAAGAAATCTCGTCGACTTCCAGAACAAATTTGAGCGAAAAGAAAGAGACAAGGATGCAGTAATTTAGAACCTGGACGTAAATAATTTATGCTCCTTACTCAACGTAGTTTTTCTCTCCACTATTAGGGGATCATTAAGCATTCAAGTACCGGCCAGTGTTTGGACCGAGGAGCAGAAGGCAGCCAGTATGCTGTGATGAACCCTTGTGACGGACGAGATTCGCAGCGATGGGTATTTTCCAAGTACAAAGAAGCGTAACGAATAGTACACTGTCCCCCATCCTGACAGATTTGTTTACCGCTAAGAACAACCATAAATAATTATAAATAATTGTTAGTTAGTTGTTTATACGACCAAGTCGACTTATAGCCTAACATTATTTAGAGATCCGCCGAGCGCTTAGCTTTTTGAAATTTCCGATTCCTTTAACTTTTCGTGACACATTTATATTGCGAGTTAATCGTAGCAATAACAAAATGAGAAAAAGCTACTTAAGGTAGACGGTTTGCTCTGTCAGTTGCACTGTTATGAACATGTTAGAGTTCACACTGAAAATTCAGAAATTTAGTTTTGGGAATTTTGTGGTTGATGTGGCAATGCTGGCTGATATGTGGGCAGCATGACACAACACTCAGACTGCCAGAGTTAACGATGTGAGGTGTCTAAGGTGGCTTTTTTTTATCTGATCAGAAACTTTTTTCAATGCTCCGTACAATTGTAAAGCTCCAGAGCGCATTTCTATTAACTGTCGTAAATCTGAAGGCGACGTCAGGCACATTTGATCACGTGACTACCGGTAATGAGATAACCAATCAGATTCTTGAAGAAAGCGTGGGAAAACCACAGGAATCTGCATGTGACACATTGCAAGTGCGGGAAAACGTGTCGCCGGTAGAAAGCGCGGGGAAGCGTACGTTGCGTAGTTAAGATCATTGAGATCATGGTTAGTTACTCAATATACAATTGCTCTTGCCTGGTATTCGAAAATCACTCGGACTAGAACAAACGAATTTATCCCGGTCGGGGCGGTCATAGAGAGGGAAACAAAACTCCCATAGTTTCGCCCTCGACGATTTACTAAATACTATTCGCGTCCAAGCTGTCACGCAATGAAACAAAATTTGGCTCTTCTTCGTATACTTTATTGTGAATCCCGAAGATGACGTTAAAACCCGCACTGCAGCGTAGACACGTGACGTCATGTTGGCTCATGATGTCACGTTAGACAGTCATGTTAGCTTCTGGTACAGACATTTGCGTGACACCAGGAACACAGCAGTTGCCTGACTGATCAGGTAAACTGTGGGAAAGTAGTGATATAAAATAATTTTTAAAATGGAAGAAAATAGATTTTGTAATGATTTTCATGTATCGATGCAAATATATACAGATTTTTAATTATTATAGATCATTTCATATGAAAAACGCCGTTGTTGTACATTTAAGATAACATGTTCACTGTTTTTTCTCTGTTTTTTGCAAATGCGCCTTATTGGAACTGACATTTTGTGAACATTACTCTTAAATTAATTCAGTTAGATCTGCATATATCCAAACGTATCTATTTAATTCCAGGTTGTCATTCCCATTATATATATATATCTAAAAACATGGGATCCCACAACTTTTATTTTGACTTTAATGGGCCATTTCGGAGTTGCCTTTGCCTCATTATCAAAACGAGTCTTTGTGCGAAACCATTTATAAGAAAATTTGTTCCGCCTATACGTTCATTTTCGTGCAAATTAAACTCATTTTCCCATGAAAGGTTTTACACAAGGGCTCGATTTGAAACAGAGGCATAATATCACTTGAGGTTAGAGATATTGTATCTCGTCAAGGCCATTTCAAGTCATATAATTTAAGTTAAAGGCGTTTAGGTATTAGTTCAGCGTTTCGAAAATGCAAAACCACAAGTTGCCTTTCTTGAGGACTCCAACGACAGAAGAATCCACGTTTCAATCGCGGCTTTAAGAAAAGCCTTGGGCTCCAGGCCCCATAGTCAAAACTTCGGCGATGCACAAACATGCCTTCCGAGGGCCCTGATGACTTTAAACTACTGACTTGTGTAACGCGCGCTAGTGAAACAGTTTTAATGCCTGTTTCTACAAACGTAGGTAGGTTTATACAGTATATTGGACACAAATATTGCATATGTAAAGAAAGTAGGGGTGTATTTAGTATATTTAAGCTTGAGAGTATCTTTGCGACCGCATTCAGAAGCGAGTTAAGGTTTTTGTATGGAAATGTAATGAGCGTCTTTCTCCTTTTGGTTTATTGTGGTGCACAGGAGTCCGTGTTGGGGGCGTGACTGTGGCGTGACACGCGTGACTATAGTCCTGTGATCAGCCACTCATTTGAACTTTGGTGCCTCGTGGCGAACACAGACAAATTTGACGACACGTTGTAAAGCTAAAACCGAACTGAACATTAAAAGTTTTGTTGTAGTTTGAGCCCGAAGCCCTCTGATTTTATTGTCATCGGAACTCAACAAATACAACTGCTTGGAATACTGTTATGTTTCGAAAGATTCCTAATGCTGCTTTTGCAATTTCTTAGGATGAGTACAATCAGATATGATTTTGAAATGAAACTTCTCGGACGAAACTTCATATCTGTTTTTGTCATATAGAGAGATATTAAACCGTTAAAACTTGTTTAAAAGAATTTTGATGCCAAGTTGAAGTCGTTATTTTTCGCAACGAAAGTTCGTAGGTACTTCAACCTCTCCTCTCCAGGATCCATTCGGCTGTCGTTTCCAAGATGGCGGCCACGTTTGCGCGGCGTGCGGCCGCCATCTTGAATGTAGACGCCCGAGGGCATGTTATCAATAGGGCCAATTTCGATATATGAAAATTCAGCCTAACACAAAAGGCCTTAGCACGAGTCTCCGGGAAATAACTACAGGGTTTGTGTTGGTTATTCCGGGGAAAAGTTACAGAGTTAGTGGGGTTTATTCCCCGGGGCCTCGTGCTGAGGTCTATTGTTGTAGACTGAATTTTAATATATCGAAACTGGGCTATTAGTATAGGAGAGTCTTTTTGTATAGAGACTTAATCATTTTTATAGCGATTGGGAATAACCAACAGATTCATGATAATAAAGAACTCTTTTATTTGACTTGTTTAATTAGTTGTATTTCTGCATTTAAATTGCATTTGTATTTGGATAACCTAAATCAACACGTCAATAAGAGAGCATAGATATGCTGTTGATTCCGTTCAACTTATTTACTCTTAAAACGAGGAAAGTCATTTCGCAATTTCAGAGTTTGCTTTTTGTCTGTGTTTTCGAGACGAGACATGAAAATGAGTTTGACTTGGAACAGCTAATTGAAGAATGGAATAGAATAGATAACTTTATTTATACAGGGTAAGAAAAAAAACATCAGGCCTTTGTTCCGCTCAAAGCTCGAACGGACTCTAGTCCACCTCGCATTATTGTAGCCGTTCCGATCTTCCAGAATTGGCTACACATTCATGACAATAAGCATTTGCTTGAAACCCACTTTTCCCTGTGAAGTTCTTTCATCGGGCCTCGTTTCGAAACAAATAACATGACCGCTGTTGTCAAGGTTACGGAATTACAGGCGATAACTTGACGTACACGGCAGCAAACAACTATTCATGGGCCATCCATTGCAAATTACGTCTTAATACAATGGAAGGCGAGTATCACTATTGGAACAGTAAAAATATGTTTATCTACGTCCTCTTTTAGAGGGTTTTTCAAAGCTCTACGTCATATGAAGTCTTTTATAGTGAAAATGCTTAACGTTTAGTTTAAAATTAGAAAAAAATGAGCAATTTGTCTCTCTCCTCCGTTTTGAATAAAGATTACAAATTATCCTCTTTGAGAATGCCACGCGGTCAGTAAAGCCAGCAATATTCAAATTTATACTGATACAATTGATACGATTTTTTGCAACCTTTTGAATAAGATTATTTTTGCGACAAAGGACGAATAACAATTTGGTCTAAATTTGTCCCTCGCCCATAAAAAAAAAATTATTTGTGGTTTTTATGTTAAGCCGACCCGATTAATAATTGTTCTCAAGAATTTCTAGATCTATGGGCGAAATTCTGTTCAAATATGACAAATTTTCCCGTAGCCAAGGATTCGACTGCTCCTTTGCAAAGTCAACATCAGGAAACGAACAGCCAGATCTACTTCCAGTAGGCATATGGACGAGCGTACTGCAGTCACTCTTTGATCGACACCGTGTTCGGCATTTTAGTTCGTGTTTTTCGCTAAGCATCGACAGAAATGACAAACTTTTTCTTCTAGATTTTGCGCCATCCTCGAAACTCTTCGGGAAGTTCTGTTCACCCGGAAAATCTGTTGAATTCCAAGGTAATAAGAAGCTTTCTCTCGTTGGAGACAACGACAAATCGCTACCACTTGAATGCGCATCTTCCTCTTCTTTTCCTTCGCCGTGGCCAAACATCTCATCTTGAATTTCAATACTGTTGTCCAAACCTTCGTTCGTTTCCTCAGCAGAATAGTAGCTGTCGGGAATTCCACTCACTTCGTTACTTCTAACAGAAATTCCGCTTGCTGTTTCGAATCTTCCAACGTCGCTTTCATCCCGTGCTTCTGAAGCTGTCTCTTTTCGTCTCTGCGCTTTACTTGTTCCATTTCGTTCCAAATTTTTAGCCTCACTGACGTGGCTTTCAATTTCCGTGCCCGCTCGGCGTCTCTTGCTGAATGTCACCACTTCGCTTTTCAGGCTTTTTCGTCCTCGAAGAACCGCTATATGAGAATCGTTCTCACTCATATCAACCCTCGGGAAACAGCGAGGAAGCAGTATACCAAAAATTTGGCGATAGCCCTGACGAAATTCCTTGGTTCGCAGCGCGTAGATCAAGGGATTCATGGCGGAGTTTAAGAAACCCAGCCAGTAGGCCACAACGGAAAAGTGCTTGGACAATTCATGTCCTGCAAGGGTTGCGTAAATCGTGAGAACAGAAAACGGACTCCAGCAGGCCAAGAAAGCCGCCAGGATTATGAAAAGAGTTACGGTGATCCTTCTCTCGTTCAAGAAAGCCGATTTTTGGTCGTCGCTGAAGGAGTGGCTTTTGACGCGTTTGGTGTGAATCTTCACAGTACGGAAAATCTTTAAGTACGAGAAGTTCATTATTCCAAGCGGAATCACAAAGCCGCAAATTATGATAAACAGGCAGTTTGTTAACTCGCTGACCTCGCTATTACGGGGGACTTTGACAGAACACTGCGTACGGCCCGGAATGTGCTCGTACTCATTCCAGCCCAGAATCGGTGTCAACGCCGTCATTAGCGCCTGCACCCAAACCCAGGCGACTGCCATGATCGTCCTCTTTCTAGTGAATATTTTCCGCTTCGTGGGCTGCACAACCCCGATGTACTTGTGGATGCTAATTGCAGTCAGTGTCAAAATGGACGTCAGCAAAAAGAACACGTTTAGAAAACCGTTTAACTGGCACAGCGCATTGCTAAAAATCCACTCTTGAGTCACAGCTGTTATCATAGAGAACGGCATGCACAAGAGCGCCACGAAAATATCCGTCAAGCTTAAATTGACGATGAAAATATGAGTTTCTGTGCGACGAAGCTCGCGTCGGCGATACACCACCGCGATAACTAGAAAATTTCCAATGATTGCGACCAACATGACAAGGAACAAGATTGTTGCTTCCAGAATTCCAATCCATGCCGGATCTATTTCATTACCAGAATGAGATACATTGGCCGCGGAATCTCTGGTGTTGTTGTTGGCCATGTTGACTACTCCTTTGTCAATGTAGTCCTGTAAATCGTGAAGATTTTGCACTTAATTTGCGTCACATGTCAACGTTGAATTAATTTTCGAGGCTGACACTTAACTGAACAGTCTATGTAGACGCAATTGGTCCTACACTCAGTCCCTTTTGTTCGCGTGACAACCAAGTAGTTTGAACACGCTACACAAGGGGAGTTTTGTTTGCGCTGTCGGCCTAATGTAATAACTTTTGTGTGAGATGAGCGTTCCACGAGTTGTCAATCAAATCTGTGTAAATACTCGATGAAAAGAGACCGGTGGGGTTCTATGCAAATGATTGAGTTAAAAACTAAACATTGCTGGTGTAGAAATGAAATCGTTCGAAAGAAACGTAATCCTTGAATCGATTGTTTAACAATCACAGCGGGCAGATCCAGATAGAACTCACTGACAGCAGCTGATGTCGTCCATTTCATCGTGTATACCACGCAAAGAGGGAGCCAAATTGTTGTGGAGGTGCTAATTAATGTCAATTCACATCAACTGCCAGCGATTCATCTTTTTGCATGCATCTGAGCCATTTTCGAAGATAACGTTTTTATTTTCGTCTGTCTTGTTATTTGCGGGCGAAATAAATTAAAAGAAAAATCCCACGAAAGCCGATCGTTACTAATTTCCCGAATTTCCTTTCCAAACGATAAGTGCTTTATCGATTTAACTGGTAAAGATTTTCATTTCAGTTATTCTATGGCCCAAGAGCACAGCTGCTTGGCAATTATCTTGTAAAACACCCGCGTTTCTCATTTCCTGGGGCCTTATTACATTGTACAGCGGGCAATACAACAAGATATTTTGCCCCACCCACTTGACGGGTCTTGCTAATCATAATTCCCGACATGTATTATAGAACACAAACAAATATCAAAAAAGAAATGTTTCAACGTTACTATTATATACTGATGAGAATATGCCTTTTTAGAAATAAAGAAAAGAGAAGACTAACATTCCTAAAATTAAAGGCTTAAACATCTAAAAATGACAGCCTAATAAACCAAGGAAGTTAGACTTGAAGACGAGAATGTTCCAAAATCAAACAGAGACAAAATTTCTATGCTGTAATCAATTTAGATTCTTGAAAAGTAAAGAGAAAGGCAAAAAAAATATGATATTTTATCACAATGCCAATTAAAACAAGAAAAAAGAAAAAAAAAGAAAACGTTTTGAAATATCACTCGGAATGTCTCTATAAGAAATTAAATGTTTCCAGGCAATGTCAAGTTTGTACGGATAATTTGATTTCCGGAATCCATGTTTGTCTTACATGTATCGTGAAGATATAGCACTGGGCCGCGATCAAGCGGGTAATGCTGTGGCACGCTCGATTGTTTATTGATAAATATCTTGACGCGTTCGCGTGAAAAACCGGCTTATTCTCGGTCGGCTTATTCTCGTTAATAATTTATTAACATAAGAGCGCGGGAAAAGAAGTATTAGCCAGATCACAGGATTCATTAGTGTGGGATAAAAAGAGCAATAACCCTGTATGCATTTTCAGATTAATGCTAAAAATGTATCAGTTCCGCGAAAATAATCTTCACTGAAATTGAAATAGTCCATAACAAGGTAGAAGAACAACCGACTAGTAGTATTGGCTTCAGAAGATAGAGACGGAAATTAACTGAGAGAATCAGCTTCGTTCACCTGGCTTGTACCATGAGGTGCACCTCGTTATATTTTGCAAATAATGTACACTTCTTGGTCGTATTGCCAAATATTGAAGACACAACAAATTTGATTTGCCTGAATCTGATGAGTAGAGAAATGTGTTTGTAATCAATTTAAATTCCACCAATTTGGGCAACTTTTAATTTTTAATCTCTCAAATACAAATCCAGCACTTTTACTGATTCTAGTGGGGAGGAGGGTAAGGTAAAAAAAGGATAAGTCTGCATATGTGCCAAGTGACCCATCAGGGCTGCGCTTATCTCCGTTTTCGGTAGCATGAAGCGACTAGGAGTATGTCTACGCCCCCTGGTTCATCGCAAGGTTAACCCCAGCATTAAGTGCACCGGTACCCATTTACATTCCTGGGTAAAGAGAGGGACAGTAAGAATAAAGTATCTTGTCCAACGCAGTTTCCCCGGCCAGGGCTCGACCCTATGAGGCCAGAAAAAAAAAAAAAAAAAAAAAGGAGAGAAGAAAATTAAGGTAGATGTTTCAAAAGAACATATCATAGTAGAAAACATTTGATTTACAAAAAATAATTTCCTTCGTTTTATATACATCATGTTGACATCTTCTGGTATGTCAGTAACTAGTCTCTTACAGGCGTTCATTTAGTTGCAGCGCAGTGTGAAAAACGGCGAGCAAAAGAATACGGAGAACAGCGGCTTTCTCTCACCGCGCTTCCCCTCTATGTTTTCGCTCGTCGTTTACCACGCTGCGCCCAAACTAACCGGAACGCCTGGACGAGGCTAGTCCCGCAGTAACTGTCGCCACTGGATTGCACATTTCTGTCCGGTATTAAACGCTTATGAGATGCAAACTCTATATAAAATGCATCACAAAGTGTCATTTTCATAGATCTTTTACTTTATGTTTGACAGAGTTATGTGTGTTTTAGTGACTTTTTGGGAATGAGGACACTTTGTGATTCTTGTCGTAAGGAGCATGTATCTCATTAGCCTGCAATCCTGGAGAACATTGTCACCAGAACTAATCTGTAAAGCCAGAATCTTATCTGGTACCCAGCTATCACTCTGTTCGACGGTTGACCGTGGGAGATTTGGAGATCTGAGTTTGAGTTTAATCAGAATCTTGATGGTATTTATTGAAGACGTTTTTTTGTGAGTAGAAGGTAATTTCGATTTCCTATTAATGTGTCGGAGTTTCCTGAGAGGCTCAGACTATCGACAAATTATTTGGAGATGAGTTTCGAATCTGACTTATGTTCAGATTCTTGTTCATACAATGACCTCTGATTGTGTGTGAATGGCTGGGATTTGTAGCCGGAGTAGTTTCCTTCGCAGAAGCTCGTCACGGAAGATTGCGTGACAAGCCCAAAGAGCGTCTGCGTAGAAGGCTACTGGCTGGGATGATTATCTTTTTTTTATTTCCTGAGCTACAATCTTTTTTCCAACCATTGGGTTAATTTGTGCAGTTTTTGATATTGTTGCATACTTTGATGGCTCACTTTTTACGATACTCTTTGTTTGAATTTTGCTGTGCGGGGATTTTGGTTTTGATAATCGTCTTACCAGAATAGCCACATGTACACATAGCGTACCTCATATTTGCGTGACACGTGTCTACGCAAGAATTTTACGTGACAGGACATTATATTTCCATATCCCAGCCAGCGTCGCCAGACTAGCGTCGATCTGTACTGTTTAACGTGCAGTGCTCCATTATCTATCCAAAAGTTCATCGTTAAATACATTCGTTGACATTAATCGGGGATTCTCGTTTTGAAGTTTTCAACGATAGTGTCGAGACCGGAAGTTGACGGCTCTTTCACGCAACAGAAGTCACTCTTGCGTAAGTAGTTACTTGGCATACTTTTCGCTCTCGATTCTCAAACCACAAGCAATCTGTTGACAAGAGAGAGGAGGGACAACATGGACCCGTTGCTAGTTCGTTCCACGGTTAATTTTTCAAGATCTTGAAAGCACTTCATTGTGAGTTGGCGCTTCAACAAATTTGAGATTTGCCGTTCCGTGTGATTTGGCACACGGCGCTCTGGTTGTTTAAGCGGAACAATGCTTCTCGAATGAAATGACTGTCCGTAGAAATGATTTATTCAACCAGGAGACGATATGTGGTCGTGACAATTTTCTTCACTTCAGCGTTTTGGCTGACAATAGAGTTAATACTGTTGAGTTATACGAACCGTTTAAACGTTGAATTCTCACAAGCGAAGAATCAACTTCCTCAGGCATGGAAGCCCGTGCTCGCGTCGGAAACCTCATACGAATTGTCGATCGAAGACTTCAGGTCTTTTTACGTGACGAGGCTTCCCCCGATTCCCGCTGGACCGGGAGAACAAGGGATAGCAGTCTATAACAGCAAAGACGATCCCGCTGAAGTGAGCAAGGAAAAGGAAGGCTACAAAAAATACAGTTTCAACGAATTGGCAAGCGCTAAGATTTCATTGGAGAGAGCTATCCCCGATAATCGACCGCGAGAGTAAGTTAATTTAAACCAAACGTAACCTTTTCTAGAAAATCATTGCTTTTAACATCGTAGCTTAAGTATTTCCAGCACTTTGTTGTTCTTCATAGTTTTGACTCTTCCAGCGGCGAAACAATATTTCGGGCTATAGTTCGCTCAGCCTTAAAATTGATGCCGGAATAAAATATTTATCAACCTGTTTTACGGCGATCAAAGATCAAATGGTGGTTGTTTGAAAATATTTTGGCGCAATTTTGAATAGAGTTTGCTTTATTTGAATGTTCTAGCGGTAGAAGTGAAAGTTACAGTTTTTAACAGACCACACATTTCAAGGTGGTCAGCATTGACTTCTGTAATGTCTACTCAGTCGTGGAATTATAATACTGGTGGTTCTTACAGATCGAAGACAAAACAGTAGGTGATCGGCAACAAAGGATGCAACCAGATCGAGATTTGTCTTAGTAAGGCACGCAAAAGCAACAAGAAAGCTATAAAGGATAGTATTCTTCAGATTATCTGAACGGAATGTTGATTAATACGCTTCGAGTACCTAAATTTTCCGCATTAAATTAGCAAACACATCGACAGCCGTGTGATATGTATTTCTAAATGCTATCTAGCTACATGTATTAAGCGGAAATTTTATTTTGACTACGAATTTTTAATTCTTTAATTCTCATATTCGTCAGTTCTTAACTCCAAGAGAAAAGAGAACATTTAATACTCGTTTTGCTTTCACTTCCAGTTCTTCAAAGCTCAAGATTTACGCAATTCGAATATGCAAATTATAATCCAACTTTGTAGTCGTGTCACGCTACATTGCTAATAATGTGTTTCCGGTTGTTTTCCTTCACAGGTGTCTAAGTATCAAGTACCCAACAAAGCTTCCTAGCGCCAGTGTTGTCATAATTTTTCACAACGAAGCGTGGTCGACCCTTTTACGAACAGTGCACACAGTGTTAGCCCGGTCGCCGCCGGAGTATTTGAAGGAAATAATTTTGGTTGATGATCATAGCAATTACGATGGATACGGTGAGACTGTTTGTCCACTTCCGGTTACTTGTTATCAGGAGAGTAGAGGGGATCTATCTAGCTAGTTCATGGCAAAATAAATGGGGTAATATTTCAGGGTAAATCTTTAAGTGTGATATAATTAATATTTCGGTCACGGCAGTGAAAAAGAGTCCCGTTTACAACAGGCCAAGATGGGGTTTAATCCCCCATTTATATCAGCCGACATATAACTTGTATTTTACTGCCGTATCGTACCTCAATGAGGTCGGCAATTTTTTACTGATAGCAGCTGGAGTGTGATAAATACAAACTGATGGCTGAGAAATCGCTGAAAATTTGACTGATAACTGATTTCCAGCATCCCCATACAGTCCTTTGGAACAACGTGCTTCGCTCCCATTGGCCCGCCCTGAACCGTTCGATAGTTCCAAAGTAAACTGACTCACAACAGTTGTGTGTCTTAGACACAGGTGTGAAAAGCCTTAGGAAAACACAGAGCTACTGCTACTGAAACGCACAAAGGATGTTATAGTCTTCTTTTTTGGCGAATGACAGTTATCACTGTTTGAGTTCACTACACACTTCCCCGACTGATGTATGGAATCAAGACAAACGGACCGATATTTGATATCCTGAACGTGTTAACCCACGAACAAACCATATATTTGTGAAAATAAATCAAGGCTTTCTTCCCGGCCTGTCTGTTATGCAATAACGATCATGTTATAAACAACATCGCAGCGAGACGGAAATTTTAAATACTTACTGGCAAGCAAGCGTGGTCCGGATATAATATTGCCTGTACATCACACTCTTTTAGAATTTTGCATAAGGAGGGATTTAAACTGAAAAATACCGGCCCCGCGCTGTTTTCTTTCGACTTTTCTCTTTATCACAGCATCATTTTTATTGTCTTCTAAATTAAACGCGGGGGTTTTGCGAAAAAGCTTCATCTCAAACAACAGATGACACCCGGTGCTGTGGTGTTTGTTTGGTTCTGCAGGTGTTTCAAGTGCTTGCCGTTCTGAGTGAGTAATTACAAAAGTGTCGCCATTCATGTAGAAGGAAAAAAGTTCGTAAAGCAATTTTTCCTTAGAATTCTAAATAAAAATGTCGAACTTGTAAACTGTGTCTTTGCACCATCGCCTTAGGAAATTGAAATCTTCGTAAGATAATTACGAGTTTCTTGTTTTGAGATAGGATGGCTTTTGCAAAGCAAGTCTTAGAATTCAATGAAAAACCCTTGTTTGTTTTTGTTTGCACTCAAAAATTAAAAGCACCCGAAGAAAACAATGACAGAAAAAGGTCGCACTGATCGTATCGAATTATTTCCTTATCATCAGTATTATCAGTAGGTGAAAAAATTAAAATAGTCGCCTCATGAAATCTGTGAACCACAGTGGCGTAATCCAGGGGATACCTTAATTGTGTTTGTGGCCACTCTCCACTGTCGTAATTATCGCAGAAACAGACATGTGTAATGTTTGTTTACCATTTTCTCAAATCAAAATTTCGATTTTAAGGTAAACAGGGTGGTGGTGGCTGGTTTGCTCGGCTGGATAATTTTACACCCGAAAAGTGAATGAAAGGTCTTGAGAGCAGCCGAGCAGAAAATTTGTGTTCTTGTTCCAATTTGATTTTACGCATAGCTAATTCAGTACCAAGCTAGGTTTCAGGCCCTCCGAGTAGTGGAATATGATAAAGAGATTCGAACGACAGAGGAAGTCAATAGGCCATTTCCAAGCTAGTTGCCTTGCCTTTTGCCTTTGAGTCAAAATGAGGCTTCGTGCGAAACCATTCATATGAAAAACGAGTTCCGCCTACAGGTTCATTTTCATTCATGATCAAATCAAACTCATTTTCATAAGACTCACGTGCGTTTAGTCAAAATTCTAATAATTTCCCGAGTCTTTACCTCTTATTCTCGGTGACAAATAACGCGTACAATCACGGCCTTTTTACTTGTTTATTAAATCGAGAACTCCAAGCATTGAAATAAACTTTTAAAGCCGAGATCTTGGTACTGAGATATAGGAAATCTTGTACCCTGGGTACGAGAGGTTTTTTCTCGCTCGCGGCGGACGGAAATACTTCGCTTAGAAAACCCCGGTTTTCGCGCTGGTCACAACAGAGACATGATCAACACCGGAAACCGCGCAAGAAAAACTTCTGGCACCCAGGGTACAGATATTGCCATCGCATTTGTAATTTCACATATAAAATTATACATTAACGCTGAAATTTCGCTTTTATTTCCTCTTAATCAAGTTCATTTGACCGTTTTTCCGCCATTCATTTAGTACTTAGTCCGTGTCCGTCACCAGGTGCGCTGTACCGCCTAACACCAATAAAACCTTTCGTTACATGAAGGGCGGGCAAGTTAGAAGTCAGTAACACTCGTTTGGACGCGTATTACCATACTTTTGAGTTATTACGAAATATCTACTTAACAATTAGATTATGAGCTCGAGATTTCTATGAGGTGATAGTTGATGAGACCGAAGAATTCTAACTGAAATTTGCTTCAAACAGCGATTCCAAATATTTCTGGTCTTAATATTAAATTTCTCGCTTTAGAGAATTCCCGCGGACTGAGTTCTCAATTTGACATTATCAGGTGTGCGAGCACTTATCGGTTTCTTTCAAAACATTCGAGTTTTTTTTATTCCAGAAACCGTGAATGTCCTTTTTCAGCCTTCTCAGGAATTTAACTATCCTTTTGTTCTTAAATGTTCTTTCAAAGCTTCGGGGAAACGAGAAAACGTTGAAATTTTATCGACCACACCAAGCCACTGAACACTAATGGCTAATAGTGTACAATGGCTCAGCCAATCAGATTGCAGCTTTTGCATTAGTGCTCAAGTAGAATTCTACTAAACAACGTTAGAATTAGGAAGGAATTCATGATGATGTATATACCTTATTACACGAAATTTTCGCGACACGCTTAGTTCGCGATTTTGAGGCGCGCATATTTTGCGACACTTAAACTCCGCGATTTTGCGAAAATTTTGTATTTTGAATTACTTAAACCGACTTTTTTCCTTTTATTTCCTTGGCAATGTTACTTTTAACATGTCCTTGAATTTAGTAAACCGATTTTATCGCAGGTACAATAACGTCAAAATTAAAAAAAGAAAAAAAGAAACGGCGGGACTGTATGTCAACAGTAACAACAAAGCAGCTCTCACAATCTCCACAAGAAGTTCACGCTCGCACGTGAATTATGGAGACAGAAAACAGTAGTGACGAGGAGGACCGAGGCATTGCCTCAGAATAGTTCAAAATATGATTTTGTGAACGTTTCAGTGGTAAGACTCACTCTTTCTTGATTATTGACGTAATCTAAGTCACTTAATTTTCGCGTCACGTTATGTTCGCGACACTTATTGTTTGCGTTGCTTTAATTTCGTGATGTTTTTTCTTAATCGCGAAATTTGCTTTAATTGTTCTTCAAATCGCCTTTAAAAGAGATATGTTCATAATTCAGTCGAATAAGGAGGACTTGACAAAAGTTCTGAACTTAAAACCACTCTTCATCTTAACTCCGACAGCGTTGATATTTCTAGCTTGGTTAGAATGTTCTCATCGATTTCTTTGCATATAAGTCCATTAAAGTTCACACAAAGTTGATGTTTTGCTTTCAAAGTACTGCATCATGGATGGTGGTGCATCATTCGCGAAATATTTCAAGTGTTTGTTCTTAATCTGCCACCAAAACAAATAGTTCTTTTTTGGTTTATTTCAACCTTTGTGATCTTTTTCTACTAAATATAATTTATGCGTTCTTTAAAGTGTCGTTGGAGTATTGACTAAAAACAGTCAAGCTGCTTGATTGTGGCCTTCGCTGCTCGTCTCACTTCTCTGATCTTCCAACAATACAAGATCGGGTTTAAAGACGAATTAAGGTAGAGTAGAGTCTCTGTGGCTATCCAAACCAAGAGATTGTCTATTCCGATAAAAAACAACAAGGCCAGAATGCTCCAGGGAACATAGCAGGCAGCTAATGCCAGCTGCACCCACAAAATGCTAGAAACTGACTTTTTGTATCTTGCTATGTTCAGTGGAATCCCTCTTCCGTTCGCTTGTCCTTGGGGACTGACATGATTTTGTAGGCGGGTTTGTTGATGTCGTAGTTTGAAGTGGATTCTCGTGTAACAGAAAATCACAATTAACAGGGAAAACAGGAAGAGACCAGACACTGCTTTCAAGAAGATGTTTACACTCCAAATCCGGATCGTTCCGGCTGAAGCATTAACTAACCAAAAACAAACTATAGCTGCTCGAACGCGCCTTAATGTTACAACAAGTCTGTATCTCATTCCCAACAACAGGGCGAGAAGTCTGTCCACACTAATTGCGGCTGACGTTAAGAGGGATACTCCAGTCAAAATCCAAGTTAAAACGTTATAAGATTCGTGAACAAAGGAAAAACCCGTCCCTTTTACCTCTGTTATGATAAGCAGGATGAAGGTTGCAAAGAGTGGTTGGGCAACCAGTCCAACACAAAAATCAGTGACCGCCAGACATCGAAAGAAGAGTTTCGTCGGAGGATAAATAGAAGTGACTTTATGAAGGGCAACAAGGATCAGAGTATTGCCCAGAGATGCGGTGATGGATAGAAAAATGTTCAAAGCTAAAAACAATTCAAGTGTACCGAATGATGGGCTGAGTGTGTGGTCCAGTTTGCTTGTGAAGTTTCCGTCTCCAGTGCTGTTCGCCATTGTTCTTGTGTGATCAGAAAATTGAAGTCGCTGTAAAGATCGCTCTTAGATCAGACCAGAAACCTCGGTCAGCTTGAAGTTAGCAGTTAACGTCGAATTTCACTGCATGTCGCTGACAACACATCCATGCAGTTGTCCTTTATAACTGTTCTGCGCGTCGTAATTAATTTTTAGATTATAATTAAGGCCCCGGTGTGTATTGGTTTGATCTTTTAAATTTGCCCCTTTGTCTAGTTTTTTACCTTTAAGAAGTCATGTTTGGGCTGAAATTATTACTCAATATTGACTTCTCGCATGTAGATTGAAAATTAAAAATAAAGAAATGCAAGATGTTAGATAATGAAAGAACAGAATTGCACGTGTTAGTAAGGATCGAAAGCCGAATAGTGTGGGTAACAGAAAGTTTAAGTTTTGGCTCTGATTTAGGGACGAACGGTAAATTTTTAAAACAGCTATTCCACAGACCTAGGGTAAATGATGGTTTAAACTATGAACAGCAGCTGAAAAAATTAAATAGTTGGTCATCTTGCCAATAGTATAAGCCTTTTTTCAAACATCTCTGTTTACAAATACTTAGGGCTTTTAGTCTTTAAACTGTTATCAAAAAACCCCTAGCTGTTGTTTACAGTAGATAAGATGGGAGTATATTGTCCTTATTCCATCGGCGGCAAATACTTATCACATGAATTTCCATAACGACTTACAAATGATAAGTATAGGTAATCGTATAAATGCGAGTCCAAAAGGGATTTACAGTACGAGTGGTATTTGAAAAATCTCTCAAAATTGCACGAACCTTTACGGGTAGTGTAAATCCTTAATTGGTCAAGCCTTCATACGATTACTCATTTATTATGACTGGGAAAATCACGAAAGCACGCGCGTTAATTTGCACTGCAGTGCAAATTTAGAATTAACGGTAAATTGGTCAGCTCTCAGCCAATCACATTGAAGGAATTTTCTCAGTTGTATATATGGATATATAAATTGCCACCAGCCTATAAAGAAAAAAAAAATGACAGCTGATCATATCAAAGCACTCGCTTTTTACCATTTTTACTCCGAACAGCGCGAAAATTGTAAACAGATACCGTAAATCCTCGAATTAGCGCCCCCCCCCCCTCGAATAAGCCCCCCTCCTATCGGCCGAAATTTAAAATAAGCGCCCCCTTGAATAAACGCCCCCCTCCCCTCCCCCCATTTTGTGGACGAGTAACGAGACAACAAAGGGTGTATAGTTTTCGTCATGTAGTATTAGATTTGTACATTGTTTCAGTCTGTGAACACGTTTAGTGAACACGTTGAACACGTTAAGTACTAACGGCGCCGCGATTTAGACTTTAGGATCAGCTTTTTATGTCAATAAACAGCTTATGTTGGTGTTTACGCGCAGATGATGTATTAAAAAAATGATCATGTCAGGCTACAATTTGGGAAATTAAATAAGCGCCCCCCCCCCCCCTCGAATAAGCGCCCCTTCGAATAAGCGCCCCCCTTCTTATCCAAAATTTGAAATAAGCGCCCCGGGCGCTAATTCGAAGATTTACGGACAACGGTACTGTACTAAGGTCTAAAGCTCACTGGATTATGTCGCACATCGTTCCAAATCGATCTTTATTTGTAGTCATTGGTCTAAAATGAGGGTTTTTTTTTTTCATTTAGTTTATAACGTAGAAAATTTCTTCATTTTGACTGGCTGAGATCAACCAATTTACCATTATTTTTAAATTTGCATTGTACAAAGTAACGCACATGCGTTCGTAATTTTCTCAGTCATGTAATGAAATGAGAAAGATTTTCCTGACATCACTCAAACGATTACCTATACTAATTGCGAAAGATACTAAAGTTGCGCTGATGTATTTTGTAGGCAAGCTTAGTCTACTTGTTAACGCTGTCTTGCGCCGGTTCTTGTATTGTTAATTAAATTTTTTTAACATATGTTGATAGCTACAGTAATTGCAGCGATGTATTACGTTTTAGTGTGCCTTTGGATATTTGCTCTGTAATTTTTCCGTTCTGTGTCAAAGATTTACTTCTTATCAGCCGTGCAAAGAACATAATAGCGTTCGTGTTCCTTTAAAATTGTTATGCCGCATGTTTCCGACGGTTATTATTTATGGTATCAACTAAAAGTATCATGCTTTATTGGTGACATTCAACTCGGCGCTAGCTTCGCCGCAATATTTATTTGGTCTTAGAAACCAAACGTAGGCGGCCGAGTAGTCTAAGAAGTTTTTTCTTTTTATACACCACTCACTTCTATTTTCATGCTGGCTACCTTACCTATTGATGAAGTTTATTTACCTTGTACCACTGAAAAGAAGACTTCCCGAGCCTCGGGAAGGACTTTTTAAACTGCCATCAGGCGATTAGTTTATCTCTTCTCTTTACGTGCTTTGGGTAAATAATTGCTTAATAGAGGGTCTGTGTGAGGGTCTGTATGAGGTTCATGTCCGTCCGTCAGTCGGTCAGTCAGTTCGTCCGTCCGTGCGTCCGTCAGTCAGTCAGTCAGTCCGTCCGTCTGTCCGTCATTCAGTCAGTCCGTCCTTCCGTCACTCAGTCAGTCAGTCAGCCAGTCAGTCAGTAAGTCAGTCGTCAGTCAGTCAGTCAGTCAGTCAGTCAGTAAGTCAGTCAGTCAGTCAGTCAGTCAGTCAGTCAGTCAGTCAGTCAGTCAGTCGATGGGTCGTAACCCGTTTTTGGTAGTAATTCCGCTGACCAAGGTATTTCTCGAGAGGGACGACATTTGTCAGACCATTCTTGACAAAATGGCTGCTAAAGCGAGGAACTGATCTTTCGCGTTTGGATGCGAAGTAAAGACTATTTGGTATACAACTAAGCTGGGTTTATAATTCGATCCATCGATAGCTTTGACAGCGGCTTTTAACCGAAACGTTGCCAAAAATCATGTGCGAGGGTTTCACGCACGAGAGGTGTAATTCTAACGCGAATTATTTCAAATTTCCATACTGTCTCATTTTCTTACATAATTACATTACTTTTATGGCTAGAACGTTTCTGTTTTCCAATGCCTATAATATAAACGCGAAGCATCCGTTAGTAGCTCGGGAGAAAAAAAAAAAGGCTCGCACGAGAATATGAACCTGCGACCATTCCAGCCCGCCACCTTCAGATTACCCGGCTGAAATTTGACCACATCGCCAACTTGCAACTGATGAATTAATTATGAAGAAAAACATTTACAAACTCACAGATAGCCTAATTGATTGACGACCACCACTTGTTAAAACGATTCGCATAGCGAGCTTACAGCGAGCGACCACGCATTTAAATGGCAGCTGTTTACTGTTGGAAATCACTCAATATGCTAGCCAGATGACCTGTTTTACTGGCCATGTTATCTATTCATGGATATTTTAAGATGCTGGATGGGTATTCCTTTCTCATTCTCCACTGAGGTCAGGGGATCGCTTGGCGTGAAGTCGTAAAAGTCATGTGACAAAGCGCACGGTTTGCAGTCTAAAACCGTAGCGATTCGCCATTTTGCTGATTGGTGCGTCAATCTTTCGCAGAATGTTTCAAGCTTTTCTTCTTAATCTGCCACAAACTAAAAATCTTGGTTTCTTTTTGGTTTCATTCACCTTTAAGATCATTGCCTACTTAATTTAACGGTTGTTTTAAAGTGTACCTGGATTTGAAGATAACTTTGAGCACGATCATTTTACTTTAAATCCTCTTTCGTTCACTATTTTTATACATTGTGCTATTTTTCGTGGCAACCGTAAGTCAACCCATACAGCTAATTATCTAAACACAGTTAAGCTGCATTATTGTGGCCTTCGCAGCTCGTCTCACCTCCCTGATCTTCCAACAATACGGGATCGGGTTTAAAGATGAATTAAAGTGGACAAGAGTCGTTACGATTGTCCAAGCCATGTCCTTTTCTATTCCGATTACAAACAACAAAGCCAGAATGACCAAGGGACCATAGCAAGCAGCTAATGCCAGCTGCACCGACAAAATACTAGAAAGTGACTTTTTATATCTTGCTATGTTCAGTGGAACACCTCCTCCGTTTGAACGTCTTTGGGGAACATTGTTTTTTTTGTCGGATTCATCGATGTCGTAATTTGAGGTGGATCCTCGTGAAACAGAAAATGGAAGTTACCAGAGAAAGTGTCAATACGATAAAGGCAAACATAAATGTGATATCTGTTCTCCACATCCGAATCAATCCAATAGAAGCACCAATTAACCAAACACAAATTATAGCTACACGGACTCACCTTAATGTTACGACATGTCTGTATCTCAGTCCCAAACACAGGGCGAGAAGTCTCTCCACATTAATTGCGGTCAGCGTCAAGACAGATACTGTACACAAAATCCAACTTGAAACTCGAGAAACTTCGTAAATATAGTACAAACCGTTCTCGCTCACCTCTGTTACACGAGACAGGATTTCGGTTGCATAGAGTGGCTGTACAAGAAGTCCAACGCAAAGATCAGTGACCGCCAGACATCGAAAGAAAGTTTCGTCGGTGGATAAATGGAAGGGACTTTATGAAAAGCAACGAGGATCAAAGCGTTGCCCAGGGATGCGGTGATGGATAGAAAAATGTTCACAGCTGTAAAAAACTCAAGCGTTCCCGCATATGGTGCATTGACTACTTGCTTCAGTTTTTTTTTGTGAAGTCTCCGTCTCCAGTAATGTTCGCCATTGTCTTGGTTGGCCAGAAAATTGAAGTTACTGTAAGAGCGCTCCAAGTTGACAAAAAACCTCGGTCAGGTTGGAGGTTAATGTCATCAGGCTGAAAATTTCATATTTCACTGATAACACATCCAGTTGTCCTTTAAAACTGTTTGTCGCCTTTGTTAATTTATTTTTGTTTTGATTTGAAGGGTGCGGCTATTGATTTTGCCGATTTCGTCAAGTTTTTAACATGATGAAATCGCATTTTTGCTGGAAAGTGAGATAGTTTTTGTCAAGAATAGTTAGTTGGAAAAATAAAGACAGTTTTTGTAGCTGGTAATTACTTGCCACATGAATGTCTGAATTGCTTTAAAAATATTAATGCGCAAATTTCCAGCAGGCTAAATATGAGAAATGACAGCTGTTTCAGATCAAAAATACTTGCGGAGGAAATAAAAACACGAAAAATGAAAGTTAAGTCTCTGCTATATTTCACTCCGAACACTGGAAATTGAAATTCTACCAAGACCTTAAACCCACTGGATTATATGGTATATCTTTATTTCCATCCCATTTTGTTCATTTGTTATATAACTTAAGAAAATTACTTTATTTCCATTGGCTGAAGGCAGCCAAATTTATCCTCTCTTTTTAATTTGATTTGCACAGTAGTGCAAATTAACGCGCTTGCGTTCATAATTAACAATTATTCAATATTTAACAATTATTCCACGAGCTAGTAGTATGGTAATCAACACCCCACTAAACCGCATCCTCCTTTTGAGTATTTTTTGCATTTTGATTATATGTTTTCAGCTCATCTCGACAAAGAGCTAGAATCTTACATCGAACAGCTACCCAAAGTTCATCTCGTCAGAGCAAAGACTCGTCAAGGACTGATTCGCGCGCGACTCATTGGCGCTAAACAAGCGAAAGGAGAAGTGCTCGTCTTCTTGGATTCTCATTGCGAAACTAACTACGGTTGGTTAGAACCGCTGCTGGCAAGGATCGCACATGACAGGACAATTGTTGTAACCCCGGACATTGAAGTTGTTGATTTAAGAACGTTTTCTTACGCCAAGGGTAAAGGAGGCTATAATAGAGGGATTTTTAATTGGGAATTGACGTTTAAGTGGAGAGCGTTGCCGGATTATGAGAAGCAGCGGCGAAAAAGCGATGCCGATCCCATCAGGTAATCAGTTTATCTTCTCCCTGTCAAATTATAGCAATATCATTATCATCATCGTCATCGCTATTTTTGTTGTCACCTTTAATCGTCATAGTTGTTATAATCATCGCCATATTCTCGTTTTCGTTGTTTTAATCGTTATCACTAGCATTGTCATGGTTATCGTTACTCTTATCTATATTTATTATTTATCTTTATTCATTTATACATGGAAAATTATCAGTTACATACTGTTATAAAATTATACTGAAATAGGCAACAAAAATAGACTGGTTTACATCCGCATATTAGAGCTCCGCTTAGTGTCCGCCCATTAGAGCTAAAAAATGTGGCTTTTGTGTATAATTGGAATCGTCCGTTTTCGAGAGTTGTCCTGCTCTATGGAGAAACGTCTGTCCCGTTAGTGGAGTGACAAAGTTAAAAAACTTCCGAATTCTTATATTTATCTTTAAAATATTCCTACCCTTTGTTAGGTCTCCCACAATGGCCGGCGGGTTATTTGCAATCGACAGAAGTTATTTTTATGAAATTGGTTCTTATGACACTGAAATGTCTTACTGGGGAGGCGAAAACGTGGAAATGTCATTCCGGGTAAGTTATGGACCTATTCGATTCTTTGCCTAGATTAATCTTCGGTAAGCCGTTGTGTCGTTCTTTCTTTGACGTTTAAAAAAGTCCATATTTCGGCCGTTGTATTAAAAAAACCAGACCTTTCAACTGGATTGTCGCGCTTTCGAGATACCATCGTCTCCCAGGCGCTCAGTTAGTTGGGGCGCAGCGCGAAAAAGTGGCGGAGCGAAAAATTGAGAGAGACCTCCCCGCGCCGAGGTTCACTCTATTTTTTTCGCGCACCATTTCTACCGCTGCGCCCTATTAACTGAACGCCTGGAAGAGTCAATCGAGATACGAGAGACTGTTCTTATGTGTTCAATTCTGTCCACAAGTGGACTCTTCAACAGTTATCACAGACTGGGCGGAAATTCTCTCCTCATCTTTGTTACCAACCTTGTCTCGAGCACTTGTGTTCGAGATAAAAGATACGTTTTCTAAAATATTTTAGTCTTCAATTTTTTTAACATTAACGTTGCGTTAATCTAGATTTTTCACTAAAAAGAGCTGAGTCACGGCATTTTGAGTTATTTTGGCCACCTATAATAGTTCAATAACAAACCAAATAGTAGTTTGCTAAGAAAGAAAGACACAAAGGAGATAACAATAAACCTTAAAGGAACAAGGATGGTCAAGGATGGAGAAGATTAACACGGATTACAAACGAGGTACTTGAAAAATTTAGGCTAAACTTTTCAAGATGCGCAAACCATGACGTAGCTTATTGAACTGTCGTTTTGTATTTTAGATATGGATGTGTGGGGGGTCCCTTGAAATCCTGCCTTGTTCCAAGGTCGGTCACGTGTTCAGAGAGAGCCAGCCGTACAAGATTGGTGAAGGAGCTATTGACAAGAATAACATGAGATTAGCGGAAGTCTGGATGGATGAATATAAAGACATTTACTATGCCATGAGGCCACAGCTGAAAGGAAAGTCTTTTGGAGACGTATCGGAAAGAAAGGCTCTCAGAAATAAACTGAACTGTAAAAGTTTCAAATGGTATCTGACGAATATCATTCCTGAATTGGATGTCCCGGATATGTATCCTTACGGACGAGGGGAGGTAAGGGGCTCCAATGTTCAACGTTCGAAAACTATAGCCGTTACACGTTATCGATTATGTGGCGAACTTGTTCCAAGGCGCTCTTGATTTCTACCTTGTATATTTTCTCTATGCAAAACCCATTTGGATTGGTAATTAATACGTTGGGAATTATACAAATGACTGTATAAAAGAATTTACACGTGTTCAACTTTATCACTCTACTTGAGGTCTCGAAAGCGAAGCGGTTGGCAACCCAGCCTCCCACCCAACGAGTAAGTCTGGCTTGATCTAGCTGTCCGCTTCTATTTTCGCCTGGTCTTGGACTTGTCCCAGGCCAGTGCGATTCCCCATAACTTATTACCATGTCATTAATACCAATACCCAGGGTAGAATAATACACTCTTGTTAGTCAGGTCTATGAGAGTTAATGCAGATCTGCGTCAGTCTCTCAGCGACTCGGAGAAATGAGGAAGGGTCTGTGAAGGAGACTGGGTGCAATACAGGCATCTTTACTCTCAATCAATCTCGCGGCCTGTTGTGAGACTATTTAAACTAATCAAAGTTTAAATTTGTAGTCGGTTCTATCAAGTTCGATTGGGTTACCGTAACAACAACAGTTTGAAAGAAAAGATAAGTTTTTTTTTTTAAATTTACCTTATTCTCTAACAACAGATGGATTTTTTTTTGTTTCTGTAGGTTCGCAATCTTGGAACCAACCAGTGCTTAGACACTATGGCAAAAAATGAACCCGGCGGAGAGCCCGGCATGTACATGTGCCATGGAATGGGAAATAACCAGGTACGGACCAGTTTTAAATGAGTGTTTTAAAACCAGAACCAAAGCTTTGACAATGGTAAATCATGGAAAACTAAACAACACAATGAACCGATAAGAACAAGATGTAAATTAACCCAGCCTGCGCATGACGCTGGGAAATATCAGTCACGAAGTTGGGAGAGGTTTCGATTTTGCATCTGAATGGTTCATTTAGGCGGTGCAAGGTTTTTTTTTAAAACAACATAGCATCGTAAAGCGGGTTAACCGCGGCCTTCTTGAAAATCTCTCCATTATGAATTGTTCAGTTCAAGAATTGCATGGTACCGCAAGATTTTGTACGAAATTGAAATGAAAAATCCTTGCCAAATTAGCTTGAACCAACACACCCTCCACGCGTTTTCAAGTCTGCCCGCGCTGCAGTCAATTCCGCTCTCGCCATTGTTAGCAATTCCTCCAGCACTTCCGAAAAACTGAACGACTGACCATCAACTAACGGCAGTCATTATGATTTCAACTTTCTTCTTTCTTGTAGTTTTTCATGTTCACCAAAAAGCAGGAGTTCTGGCATGACGATCTTTGCCTGGATCTAACAAATGGCGACCCAAGCACCAAGGTCCAGTTGTACAACTGCCATAAACTGGGCGGAAACCAAAAGTGGGAGCATGAGAGGGTAGGTGCCACTTAACATGAGAAGGAGGCTCTCGATTTATTGGTGACATGGCAAGATAGTTTGGCCCGATTGGCCTTCGTGCAAATAGAAGACGCAAAACAATATCCAAAGATGCGCGAAGCTAAGACGAGAAGGGAGCAGGAGACGCCTTTGTTCAGTTATCGCGCATCCTTGGAGCTTTCCTTGAAGTGTCGCGCTGATAAGTTCTTTCTCTCTTGCTAAACATTTCGTCACGCGAGCGTGACGTGTGCATCAGCGAGAACCACCGCTTTATTAAGGGCTGCAAGCTTTAGTTTGAGTCTCACGTGTCCGTCATCCTTGTTTTGTATTCGCAGGATGGAAGAATTCGTCATGCACTCTACCAAGTGTGTCTGGACGTTGAAGGAGAAAGCTTGGTCGTGCGAAAATGCGATGACCGGCAAACACAGAAGTGGAGATTTACTGCCTACCCTGAGGAAGACAGAACTAAAACAAATCAAGAGAAAATTTTATAACCCTAACTTGACAGTAGGGTAATATTCTTACTAGTGGTTTTCAAAATACAAATTTAGTTTTGCAATATGGTATTATCTAACAAAGCGTAGGCACAATGTTAAAAAGCGCTTTTTTGAATGCATACAACGTCGAAAGCAAATTTATGAAGTTCTGTGTTTGTTTTGATTTTGAGTCTTTTTATTGGTTAAGATGCAGCTCACTTAAGCCCGTCAAAGCAATCACGTGCTGTGCTATTAACCAATCATGTGGAAGTAATGCCAAAACTTTCCCGCGCTTTCAACGGGTTGCATATGCATGTTTTCGATTAGCCTTCTGATTGGTCCTTTGTATTATTTTCGCTTGTTGTGATTGGCCAGCTATAGTTTGCTTTGGGCTTGGTTCACTCAGCTCACAGAAATTAATTAGAAAATCTCTGCTCGCGAATGCTTTTTAGTTTATCATCTCGGTGTTTGGCCCGTTAACGACTGTTTACCGTTATTCTTCGACTTTGACAGGGTCTTTTAACCGTAACATTGGTTGATTTCGCAGCTTTAGTTATATTAAGTTTGCAATTCTGTTGACAGTCAATACAATAATTAAGTACTTTATAAATAATTCATAATCTATTACTCTAAAGCATTTTCCAACACCTAATTTTAGTTAAAAGTTCATGGGAAATTGTTGGGAAAGTCTTTTAGACATTTACGATACTCGGGATATTGATATAGTCAGTTCTATGCGATTTTCTGAAGTTTTTACTGAAGAGTTTGATCGAAAAAGTATAATCGTGCAAAACACGCATTATATTTAATAATGGGCTTTTTAATGTTTGTGTAATTTGATCGTACGTAGACCTGTGGGAGTAGATAAGGATTAACAATAGTCAGATAAATATATTAATTATATCCTTTAACATTATATTTATAATGGTTTATAAAATTATCATATAACCTGCGATCTGATGTCTCGTTTGTTTACTCGAGGGTTAAGGTGATTCCTTAGTATTGCATTGCACATCCCTACTGCGCACGATTTTCGCGTCATTAGCGCGCGCACATGAGCGCGTGCGCATACAAACCGTAAGAGATTTCCCTCAAACTAAGCTCGATAGCGAAATAAATTAAAAGCTCCTTTTCTCTTAAACGAACACGGTGACCCCATTTTTTATTCCATAATTTCAATGACAATAATATCCTCAATAACTGAGAAAAAAATTAGCAGAAATCTATGGCTACTTTTTTGGCAAATGAAATAACGGGCCACACAGTGCATGTCCAAATTATGTTTCCTTTAAAGGATAAAAAAATGCAAGGTATTTGAACACATTTTTTTTCTGGGACGTAGGTTATTAAACAATCAAAGAAAGTCAAACTCTGTGATATAACACGCTGAATTGAAAAACAAGAGGCAATGCCTACATAGTCGGACAAGCAATTTGAAAACGTTTGCCATCTGACAACTAGAAATAATACGGGAGAAATGCTAATTTGAAAAAAGTACATCATAGATCTAAGATATAGATAATTAAGATGCAGGAGAGAAGATAAATGCTGTAACGCAATATGCCATCTTTATTGAAAGGATATCGTCAGGCCAATAACAAAGCAAGCCGAGTCGAAAAATTATAGATAGAGAATTGACAAACGATCAGAATTGGGAATTGGATGAAATATCTTTTTTCATAGCAATTCTGAACTAAATCTGTTTAGGCATTTTTTGTTCAAGTGTTAGACTTGTTTATGTTGGTTGTTAGGAATATATTCCAGTACTGGGCCATTGTAACAAATATCAACTTTGCCTTATTTTTACTATATTTGTAGTTTGATTTTAAAGTATACTTGAAACTTGATAAAATAACAGTACTCCTCAGTAGGCACCTGGTGTTTTTTGTAAGTTATATCATGCAATGCCATATTTCCGAGAATTAAAATATTATTATTATATATATATCCTTACACATGTTGCTAAAAATGTAATGTTTCAATAATTGATGCAAAATACAAGGTGTACTAGACTAACCAAGAAGCAGAAAAAGAAAAAGGAAAAAAAAAACCGCTTAAACACACAAGTGGTTTATTACCTGACATTGTTACAGTGCATTTTCTAAAAGCTAAAGATATAAACAGTTGTCTGCAATAATACCAAAAACACTTTCTCATGGGAACTCGAGTAAGTAAATTTCAAAGTTCAGAGGAATTGTCAGGTAAAACACAGGTAAAATTTCATCATCAGTTTCATTTCACTGGTACTTTCAAGTGTTTCATATATTACTTCAAAATTTATTTTCTACATTGGTGTCGTTAGAAATGATTTCTTTTGAGAAGATATTGAGAAGAGTCGCACAGAAGTTTCCAATAATCTCGGTAAAAAGTTTTAGACCACTTGTTACTCGAACTTTTGGTGGATTCCTTCTTAACACCTAAGCTAGTATATAACTATAACTGAACTGAACGACTCTAATCTGCATTTGATAATGGGTGCAAGATAACGCCGAAACGTCAAGCTATAGCATTTATTTTTCCTTTAAAATGATTTTCTTTGTAACCGAGTATCTTTTGAGATTTGAGGGACATAAGAAACTTCAAAATTTTGTCCTGAAATCCTCGGAGACTGAAATCCTCGTTTTGTTGAACACGTCCATTTACACGAACAGGAAGCATTTTTTGACCAAAAGATTAAGTATACAGAGCACGTTCTTAGAAAATGATTCTTCGTAATATGTCCTTGAATCTCCAAAACCCTAATAAATTTTAGACTTGTCATTTTGTCAGATGGCGATCAACATAAACAATGGCTTACCTCTCCAGAAACACTTTCTTGTTGTTCATGCATGCTCACATGCCAGTTCAGAATCTTAACAACGAACTAAAGTACTGATTGGTACTTTCACACTGGATCAAACTGGGGAAAAAGCACAACATTTGCGAAAAAACGGCACCTTCTTGAAGAATGCAATATAGCGGACGGAACTCCAAAGAGCGCGGTAAATGTATGCATGCATAAATTTGCATGCACAAATGTGACATCAAAACGGAGAAACGGAGCCCAATCCTTAACTCATGCGCCATACAGCGCATGAGTAATAATCGAGCTTATTTGTTGCGTACGGAGATTACCAAAAGTCACCTAAACAACCGTATTTGTCACCATTGTGGCGTGAAAACAAGCACGGTGACCCCCTCTTTTTACTACATTTTTAGTATCTCCTTGTCCTGTAACAACAGTATACCAAGTGTCATCGGAAATCTATGGCGGGTTCTTTACTAGGGAATCACCTTAAGCAATATCTGCTTTTTTAAAACATCTATTTTTGCTTCTCTGCATTACGTGTAGTTTGTACCAATCTCCCTGCTAGGGAATCTTAAAGGAGCTCAGTCACGGTATTTTGAGTTATTTTGACCACATATCAAATTACCTTTAAATTGATGGAACCCTGAAAATAATAGTTTAGTAAGATAGAAAAACACCAAAGGGACAACAGTAAATCATAAAGGAACAAGGATGGTTAAGGATGGAGAAGATTAACACGGATTACAAACGACGAACTTGAAAAATTTAGGCTAAACGTTTCAAGATGTGCAAACTTTGACCTAGCTCCTTTAACGAATGTGAGCCAAACATTTTCGAGGTCTTCGTTCAGAGTCGGTCTCAATCTTGCCCCATTGTTAGGCATCTTTGATCACTGTTGGTGTTCTTCGTCACTAGTCAACTGTTTATTATTTTGCGGTTTACTTCAAACTTAAAGGGAATTTTTTAGAACACTCCTCACAAAGTAACTTGATTCCTGGAATGTATTAAGACACAAGCCCTTTGAATACGCGCTTAGCTTTTGTACACACTGGGGAAATAGTTAGTTCACGGTAAATAAAGTTAAAATTTGTTTTACTTCATGTCATGTCCGGCGATTGTTGTGTGTCAGGCTCTATGATTCGATAAATAAAACTGTGCCAGCTATTTCGTTTACTCGTGATACCAAGCGATATAAGTTGAAAACTGGAAACATCTCGTATTGATGTTCTAAATACCTCTGACTAACCGAGCTCAAGGGCCTTACTGCAAGTTACGGACACTGTTTTTCCTATTGATTTATGGCCCAAGCGCGAAGCGCGCGGGACAAAAATCGAAAGGGAAAAATGGGGATCCGTAACTTAAGTACGGACCGAGAAAACGAAGTTAATAAGATATTTATTATATCTCCACTGTGTGTCGGACGGGTTCGGGAACAATTTCTGACCCACCTCGAAAGCAAAACGAGTCAATCTGAAACAATTGTTAAGTGTCTCTTAAGTCGTTACATGGTTTTAATACACAATTTCAGAAGTAACAGAAAGTTTTAAATTTTTACTAGCTAAAAAAGTTAAGAACACTTGGCGATAAATCACGGAACATTTTGGCAACAAAAACAGCGTTAAATTTCAGCGAGCCGTACAGTAGAATATGGCCCGCTAAATTGACCAATCACAGCGCGCGTACTAACTGAGAGATATTATAACAAATATTCTAGTTTTAAGAACATCAAATTTCCAAGGGGCAAATATCAGACCGATAGTTCCGAGACATAAACACTCTATTATCACTATTGTTCACCACTAAATTTTCTTCCGCACGCCAGTTCAAAAATCATATTGAACTATTTTCAACTCTTCTAGATGAAAGGCGTGGAAGCCAAATGTAAAACAGAGAAATTGCGTCTTTCAATTTTTTTTCTAAGCCCGCTTATTTACAGAAACATCTTTTCTTCACGGAAGAGAACTATGCATCCGGGTAATTTGTCTCTCCACCGATGAACACTATCGCGTCACGTGATCAATTAAAACCTATAACCTGAACTATAACCGTAATTAGTAGAATTCTGCTAGTATACTAATGCAAATGCTGCAATATGATTGGCTGAGCCATTGAACAGTTTCAGCCATTAGTGTGCAGTGGTTGGAGGTCGTCTAGGAAATGGCGACTTTTTTTTTGGTTTTTCCAAAGTTTTGAAGAGAAATTTTGATGCAAATGGATAATTAAATTCCTGAGAAGTCTAAAGGACATTTACGGTTTCTTCACTTTTAAAAAAGTTGAAATTAGTGAAAAAAACTGATGCACGGGCGCACACAACTTCAATTTTAAATGACAATTCAATCCGTGCGATCTTTTTCAGGCGCAAAGTTTAATTATATGCCAAGTAATTGGAAACCGTTATTTGAAGTAAATTTTCGTAAGAATTCAACTAAATCAATTAGATTATTCGTTCTCAATTTCTATGAGGTGATAGTTAATTACAGTTCACCACTAAATTTTCTCCGATTCTGATTGGCTTAAATTGACCACGTGACGCGAGTGTTCGTCCGCGGAGAGACACTATCAGCCCATAGTGCCCGTCCGCGGAAAATACCCAGATGGATAGTACTCGTCTGTGAAAATTTTTCTGTAAACAAGCGGGCTTGCAGAAAGTAAACAATTGAAATTGCATTAGTGGGTTTTTGCCTGTTGTCTTTTTCAAATTTTACATTTGGCTCTTACGACTAACATCTCAAAAAGTTGAAAATAATTTAATATGATTTTTGAATTGGCACGCAGAAGAAAATTTAATGGCGAACAATAAAGACAATAAAGTGTTTCTGTCTCGGAACTATCGGTCTGATAGTTGCCCCTTGGAAATTTGATGTTCTTAAAACTAGCATACTTGACCTCGAAGCTTCGCTTCTGAGGCAAATATTTGTTTTAAGAACATCAAATTTCCTCAGGGCAACTATCAGCCGATAGTTCCTCGACAGAAACACTCCATTGTTTAAATAAAGTTCGTTGTAAAGTAAACGAGGACACGCCCATTTAAACATTGGCTTTAATACTCTCCGTCAACCGTGCACTCTAAAATTTCGATACAGCATAAAGTATTTCGAAGAACAATAAAACTAATTTGTTAAATAAATGCTTACACGACTGCCGTATGTGTATAATTTTCCTGAAAGTATGTACAGCGTAAAATTATTAAGTGGAACTTGTTAAAAATATCCCTACCGCGTCTCTAAAAGTAGGCACGGAAAATATTTATAAAGTTCATAGCTCGATTCGAACGTAAGGTAAAAGTTCCGTGGCCAGATAAAACCCAGTTTGTATGGAACAGTTTCTTCTTAGAGGTGATTCGTATCTGCTCGATGTAAGATATTGGCAAATAAGCCTTAAAGGCAGCTAAAGTGACGAACTTCTAATTTCCCCTGACCAGACCAAAACTTAGTTACTACGATTTCAGTCGCCAGTTTTACGTAGATTCCAGTTTTTCCTCTGAAATTTTGCCTGGCAGTTTCACTTTTGTGTTGCTTATAAGGCCCAATCTTCTCGTTTTACTGCACTTTCCTACCGTTGTTGGTGCTTCTCTCGACAGTTTGCCCTGAATCTAGCCCCGATTTTGCGCTGTCGTTGTCGGCAGGTGTTTGTCTACAAGGTATTCCTTGACAGGCGTGATGTCACGCGTAACATTTTGGCTTGATTTAAGTCACGGCTATTCAGAGGGGTTCAAACCCTCTTTAAGGTTAAAACATTCCAAGCCGATAGCTGGGGCACCCTTTCAGACCAGAGACAAGTCATAACTACTCGGCTCGATGATATCAATGGCAATTTATCTACATGTGAACAGTGTTTCAGGTTAGTACGCCCTGTTGATAATAACTTCCGCTTTGTCATTCCCGTGGCTGTACACATCCAACACAAAAACAGTTCTTCGTCCTTTCAACTCTTCACTGGCGTGATTCAAAAGCGTATCAACCGGATAACGGTTTGAAAATACCCCTGTTGCCAGAGCGGAAAGGAAAACCCCGGCTGTTGGTTCCTCGCTGGGGCCTTCCCCTCTCTCAGGGGTCTGGGGTATAAATATGGCGTTTATAATAGCACGCCGATTTAGTCCCGCGATCATAAGCCTCCAGTGGCCTTCGGTTTCCACGAAGCCCTGCCGATCGGCTCTCGGAACGACCTTGACGTCCGAAAGTCCCCGACTGCAAAGTGTGGGAAGAGTGTCCTCGTGTAAGCTTGGCTTAGACAAGCCCAAAAATGGAATGTCTGGCCCCATGTCTGTCAAGGTTTGATCCAAAATTCTGAAGGGATAATATTTTTCCGCTTTCTTTGACTTATCAGAACTTGATGTTTCGCTCTCAGAGACTGCTGACGAGTCTTCGTCTTTCCTTTCTAACCGCTGATCGCCTTTTGTCATTTTCCCTTTTCTTTTAGCGGAATCGTTAGACTTCTGGCTCTTTGGCGTAGCTTTTCTTCTTAATTTTCTCGGCAGATGGGCAGGCTGATTCCTTGCTTTTCGCTTCCTGGAAGGGGCCACATCTTCAGCACCAACGTGCCGTCCTCTTGTCTTAATTTGAACCCGCTTCGGGATCCTGGAATCAACTGCAAGCATGGCAACAAAAATCTAATTACATCAAAACCAAGAAAATAGCAATGGACAACGTGAACACAACGAGCCAATGAAAAAACTCGTGCAGAAAATACACGTTATCTTCGCCATGGAGGCGAAAAGTCAAAACAGATAAACTAAGTTGCCATTATTGGTTGAATTAGTTGAGCACATGTACGAAAGATAGCTGGCGTGTTTTGTAAACCAGCCACAGATTACTTTGGTACGTACACCAACATTCATTGTTTCGGAAGTCAAAATGCTTAATAGCTGTTTCCCCAAAGCCAAGGCGAATCAAAGCCGTGTTCGTAAACAGAATAATTGTCCTAGTTTTGGTAAAAAAAGCACGTCGTCTCGCATACCGACGGAACAGGCAACGTTTGTGTTGATTTACACGGTCCAGAATCGTAGGGTTGCGGTCAGACTGCGGGGTATTCGGTCATTTCGTCCCATGGTCATTTCGCCCCCAGTCATTTCGCCCCAACCAAAAGTCACTTCGCTCCATACAAGAGTTACTTCGCTCCATACAGAAGTTACTTCGCTCCATGGTATTATTAAAGTGTATATATGCTTACAAGATTGTCTCTATTTGCCTGGCTGATGTTATAATCGTCCCATTTATAACTACGATTTTGATGACATGTTTGTAATTGTTAGTTTCACTCGCCCTAATCTCTCTCTGTCCCCCACGCTATGCCGATGTTGTTGATAAGCTCGTTGGTAATCCACCGTAGGAAAAAAGATGGCGGCTGTACATTTTACCACAATGCCTTGCGAACCTAACACAGCCTATAAAGCACTAAGAAAGCCATTTTTTTTACAATATTTTCCCCTGTGCTAAGGACATTGAGTAGCCTAGGTTTGAAGATTTTATTACGTTTCTCTACGTTTTTATGAACGTTGTTAAGGTTTTTGTGCGCTAAGAATTATGGGTAAATGTACCAGTCGCCATCTTTTTTCCTACGGAGGATTCGCGCTCGTTTGTCGATGGCCGATCGAACTTCAGAAACTGTAACCCTGTAGAGAACTTAAAATGCGACCGAGATCTTGGCGTAGTTTAAGTGCGATTGAGTCTAAATATCTTTGTTTGATTACTACGGACTGAGGTATAAAATGCGGACTAAGCATTACAGACTTGGTAAAAAACACGGATTCGGGTATAAGACGCGGACTGCGGACTAAATGCGGCTTACCAACTGCAGTCCGTGTTTTATACTGACCGGTAGTAATTAATACTACGTAACACACTATAGATGTATAAACGAGAACAAACCGTCTCGTATGCACGTGCCTAGCGATCAATTCATTTGTTTTCGCTCCTGTTGGAGGGAGGCCAATTCCACGTCTTCCTAACAGCTCAGGCAAAACATGCTGTTCCTAGAATTTTGGCTTTTTAACATAGCAAACCTACCAATACTCGAACGCACTCTTTGATCTACGACAGAAGCATATCACCCAGTCTAGGTGATATGCTTCTGTCTACGATTACTACTAGTTTAATAGGTTTATACTCTATAGTCTGATTCTAAGGCCTCGTCGGAGAAATTTGAAAACGCAGCTATATTTCTACAGTTAGGCTGTCCGTCGACATTAATCTGTCACGAAAACAGCACTCTTCGAAACGAACTTCAAACCAGAGAAATTTGACAACGCCGGCTTTTCGTTTCGCGCGAAGGGAGAACATTTTGAAAACGGAGCTTTTCGAAAATGATGACGTCACGATAATCACGTGATTTCCCTGACCGAGTTTTCCTCAAACACAAATCCACAATGACCGGTGATTGTTGCGTTTTTAAATTCCACTCGCGTAGTGTGGACGGAAAACATTTGATGCGTTTTCAGAGTAAAACCGGAGCCGTTTTCAAATTCCTCCGGCGTAGTGTGGAGAGAGCCTAAATTCACCTGTTTTGCATTTCCTTTTGGGATTAACTCTCCTGATGATGTAACCGTATTTCTTCCCTGTCCTTGTTGTCATTTCACTACCTGTGCCAGATGACTCGTGCTCACTTTCCATTTCAGAATCTTCTTTGTTCTTCAAATTTCGTGCTAGCAATAAAACAGATTCAGTTGTCACCAAAAATAAACGCAGACATTAACAAATATTAAATTTGTAACCTGGACATGTGCACGTACTTCGAATTTCACACCTAATTATTATTAATACGACTGAGAAAAGTATTTCATTATGATTGGTTGTGAGAACGGGCAAATTAATCACTAACTTTTAATTTGCACTGCAGTGCAAATTAATGCAAGCGCATTCATAATTATGCCAGCCATATAATGAGTACTGGTATGAAAGCTCTTACAATTAAGGATTTACACTGCTTAGGAAAATTGAAGATTCTTTCAAATTGCATTCGCCTAATAACACAGAAAATTTTACGAGAATCTTCCATTTGCCACTGCTATACATGTATATATCTTCAACTGTATTCGCATTCATTTGATTAACTATTTTGATAGTTTATTTTAGTATTTAAAAATACTAATTAACACTCTGTAAACAAACTAAACACAGGCATTAAAAATGATTGTTCTATAGCTGGCGTTTTTCCCGCTACAGCGTACACATTCCTTGGCTAGTTCATCATGCAATGGTCACATGACATCTAACAACGAAACTGTCTACCGCTGACTGCCATGGGCAGGCAACATTGTGAAAACTATGACGTCAAACAGGAAACAGTTCATTGTTACCCGCGAAATGTTGACCGCTGTTGCACCTGATCAGAGCGTGCAGTTGAAGGTGGCCTAATGTCGCTGGAATCTCAGCGCGTTTTCCAAAATTTGCTTTTGTTTTGCTTTTGCTATGTAACAAATCCCTTAATGACCGATCCCTTGGAGAACAGTGAATTTTGTTTCCCTCGAATCTCACTATTTCACTCGACTTTGTCTCGGGAAATACTGTATTAAGATTCTCGTGAAGCAAAATTCACTGTTCTCCAAGGGACCAGTCATTAAGTACATCATGTTATGGCAAATATAAACAATCATCGTGGGATGAGCATTCACGTCCACTCAATCTCCCTCAGTTTTATTTTGTTTGTGGCAAAAAAATTTCAGAAAAAAAAAAGTTGCCCTGTCAACAGACTAGAGATGAGACCAAAAATGTGGAAGCCATTAGGTAGCAGTACTTAGTTCTTACACCCAGTAAGGAATTACTTTGCATGTGGCAATTTCTGTTTGTGGTTAGATTTTTCTTGTCTTTTTGTGTAGAATCTGTTCCTGATTCACTGTGTTGACTGGTTGAAGGTCTTAACGTGTTGTCACCTAGAATATCAGTGAATGGAAATGTAAAATACTCCAAAAATAAGGCAAAAAATTGTAGGTTGGTTTATTATTTTGCATAATTACTCATACTGCATGCTGTCACCTTCAGTTAACAGTTCCATGTTCCTGCAATTCATGTCATAGGATTACATGTTTTGACTGAGATGCTTTATAAGTGTAGGTTCTGGATGACAAACAATTTTCTATTTTGAAGACAAACAGATCGATGTTTGATTCTTTAGTTTTTGAAATGCTATTCACTAACTCAATTCCATGTGTCTATTGTAAAAAAAAAAAAAAAAAAAAAAAAAAAAAAATAATAATAATAAAATAACTTATGCTCACTGGACTGACTTCCGGGACATGCTGAAGAAGATTCTCCACTGTTCTTACTACTACCTTGAGTTTCACACAGTTGAGAGCAAGTGACCTCCCCAGCTGTCTGGTGAGGAGGTCTTCCACTGTGAGCTGCGGGAACAAACTCCAGAGCTACAACAACACCCTGTATGTGCAGCTGTACATGTTCTCTGAAGTGGAGCTCTTTCAGGATAAGTCCAAGGTTCACTGTTGTTATTAGATCCATCGGCCTCTCAGGAGGGAAGGTCCTCTCGTATAATTCAAGGGAGTAGGGCAAGGGCGGAAAGCTGTAGTAACCTCCTTTACAAGATTCCCTAAGAAGCTGTTTGGAATCCTCAGACTGACGCCATCTGATGACTTTGTTGACGGCGTCAGAGCCTGTGAAAGGTTTGCCATTTACATCTGATGGCTGCTTAAGAACATAAAGCTGTGATTCACGGGTGGTTGTAAGAAAGCAAAACCTCTGATGTTTTGAATCCTGGGCTTCAATTTTGATAAGCATGCGAGCACAGACAAGTACTTTCCCTGGTGCAATGGAATTGAAAACTTCAGGTTGTGAACAGGCGTAAAGGTGAAGGATGATTGGCTTGGAGCTTGTCCCTAAGAAAACAACACATAAATTGTGAGTCAATTGAAGAAAATTATAGATTATGCAAAAAAGGAACAGTTAAAGACAATTCAATGTCGTAAAGTGCAAGGCTCACTGTAAACAGTGGAACAACATGGTTTTCCTTACCATCATTTAGATGAACCCATTTACTGGCCCAAAAAGAAGACTTGCGTGCCTTCCTCTCCCTGATGTCTCGGCTAATAAACATCACTGCTCCTACAATGTCACATATTAAACCTGGTGAGTAATTGGCCAGGAATTTCCTCTCAATGAACCTACAATACAAACAAACAGAACAAAGCTATTACATGAACCTTCCTGAAGTTAAAAAATTACTTACTAGTATCAGTATTATACATGTACATGTATCTTGCAACGATGATGTAACAAGAGTTGCCATGTCCAAATTACACAGACTTCTTATAGCATTGTTACTCACTAGTGTTAATTTTTATTAGTGGCGAAACTAGGTGGTACACCTTTGTTGAATGACCTTTATGCAGCATTGCTTATACATGCACCATGCAAAAATATTTGCACACAACTCTCATTATACAGAGCTTGACGTTGCAAATGCTGGGGTTGCCAATGTGACTGATTTTTTTTTTTCCACTGGCAACTAACTTTTCATGCTTTTCACTGAAATACTTTTGCTGGCGACTAAATCTGAAAACTTAGAGACCAGCTGGCCCCAATGTTTTTTCCTGAAAGTAGAGCCCTGTCATGTATAAATCATGTAACATTGTCTGACGCTATGATTGAAGAGGTTTCATTAATATTTTCAACAGGAAGGCAGCTGGTTTTCACAGGTGGGCAAAACTACTGGTATTCGAACTGAACTATTTTGTAAGAAAAACTTTCTTCTAGATGGTCAAACCAGATACTGCAGCCGCAATTGTCATCACAGTTAGTCAATTGGCCCAGCGCCTGGCCCTTAACGATCAATTTATAAAACCCCAGTCATGTCGTAACTCAAGGGTTACATTAACATTTACAGCAGGAGGACAACTGGTTTTCACAGGCAGGCACAATTCTTTCAACTGAACTTCTTCAGAAGAAAACTTTTTCTGTAGATGATCAAACCAGGCTGGCAAAATCATTCTCACAGCCGGTCAATTTGCCTACTGCCTGGCACCTAATGAAACCCCTGCTTGCTGTAAGTGTGTTGCAAGTAACTAACTATAAAATTGTACCACTTGCTCTTAGACTACATGTTTTTTATTACTTCAATACCTGTATGGTACACCAGGCAATTTCCATGCAGGACCAAGCTCACTGGGGGCTAGTTTGTACACTTCTGCAGTGGGGCTGGTAGGATTCACGGATACCTCAATGCTTGCTGCAGGACTTGTGTTGTAGACCGCATTACTTCTCTGACCAAATTTCCTGGCAACACGGTAGTTTAAGATTGCCACAATGTCTCCAACTTGAAGATAATTATAAAGCAGGACACAGAAAGAACTCCAGATACACACAGATACCGTCCCTGTACGATCCTCAAGTTCAAGATAGGCCTGGTACGGATATTTCCTTTTGTCATCAGTCGCTTTCCCGTAGTGATTGAGCCTGCTTTTACTTACTATTCTCCCAATCAGTGCGGGAAATGGACGCGACAAAACTTTCCAAAATGAATCCAGATCAAAAATAGTGATTGCATTGGTGATGGGGTTAGAAAGCGTCAAATTTGGATCACTAAACCACTTTGCACCAAAGTAGTCTTCGTCGTTCCATAATGGCAAATAGTAACCACGGGAGGCTGCTAGGGGTAATTCTTGCTTTTCGTTCGCTGTTGCATGGTCACAAAATTCGATGTCCCCCTCAGCTTCCTCCGTGTTCTCCGGCGCGAAATCTAAAATTTCTATTCCTTGAAGAATGACATAAGGTGCTTGCTCCAATGATTTCTCGTCGATCAAGGAACTACATTCAGTAACTGTCACAACAGAATTTTTCCGCAGCTTGTGTTCGTAAACGAGGCAATTTAAAGAGGTTGACAATAAACATTTCGTCTTGTAACGGCCATCGCTTAACATAATGTCGAAAGCGTCAGTAAAATTCGGGTCCAAAATGGGAAAGCTCTTGTCGACAAAGTATCTGTAAATGTCCAAAACTTTCACAGTAAACGTTTTCTTCGCTTCATCTTTGCCTGCGATGGTTTTTATGTTTGAAATACAACCCGCAGTGAGCATAATTCAAGAAAATAGTCCTTCTACGAAGTCGACCACCATATTTACGGCGCCATTTTTTTTCAAACCTGTCTCCTCCCCAGGCTCACGTAAGACGTGATTACGCGATCAGTAGGTACGCCTTGAAGAATCGAACAAAAATACTGTCGAAGCTTGTCGATTCAATTGGGTTTTGGGTTTAATCATCGGTATTCCCTAATTGTCCGCTTCAAGATCATGGCTCAAATCGTTGAATGTGTTCCAAATTTTTCCGAAGGACGAAATAAAGAAGTGATTGACGCCATAGCGCAAGCGATTGCCTCCGTAGAGGGTTGTTCTCTACTTGACGTGGACCCGGGCGTATCTACCAACAGGACTGTATACACATTCGTCGGCTCGCCCGAAAGTGTCGTGGAAGGAGCTCTGAATGGAGCGAGAATGGCCATGCAATTGATCGATATGACAAGACACCACGGTAGAGAAATTTAATAGTTTTTTTAACGTCTCTTTTGTAAGGGCGAACATTTAATTTGTTTATTAATATTTGGAAGTTTTGTGCTGAGCATATAAATGTAAACATCAGTTTGCATGTTAAAAATTAATTAAGGATATTGAACTTACAGTTTCTCTTTCATGAGATATTTAAGTTATTATTTTTTTTACATTAGTTTAAAATTCATGCAATGTAAAAGCTCATAGCAATAATATAATACATGTAATTCTTACTCATTTGAGAATTAAGGTGAAAATAATCTAGAACACATTTTATATATATTCATGTATATAAAAATATAAATAAAAGTGTAAAGCATAACTTTTTTTCTCAAACTCTGTTTTAACTTTTCAAGTTCAAACAAGTAAGATCATATCATAAATGTGACGGTATTTGGATATCTGATCTTACAGTAATTGGCATAGATTTTTATGATTTTATTTCTCTGTTTTCTCCTTACTTTAGATTTGAGTCAGATGATACATAGAACACTCAAGATTGTGTTTCACACTTTTCTAAACTCCTTTAAGTTCATCAAAAATACTCAAAGTTCTTCATCCTGCATTTTCTAATGTCTGGAAATGTGTTCCCATATAAAACATGGTGTCTATACATGTACATGTAGTTTTGATAATTATGATAATTCCGAAATGAACTTTTTGAATTTCATTGCCAGATGTTACCTCATCCATCACCTTCTCTTTCTTTTCCTTCCCTCATGAGAGGGGTAGTGTGAGTCAGTTCCTTTGCTAATGACAAAAGTGGGTATTATTTCTTTTAGGAGAACACAAGAGAATGGGTGCACTGGATGTGTGTCCCTTTATTCCTGTTCAAGGTGTAACTATGGAAGACTGTGTTCAGTGTGTAAAAATGTTTGGGGAGAGAGCAGCAATGGAGCTTGGAATACCAGGTATCTAAAAGGTGAAACAATGCATATTAAATACATACATGTACAGACTATACATGTATGTGCCTGGAGAATCAGGGATGGAAACTCAATTTTGACAGTATTGAGTCACAGCTTGGTAAGTCAGTCTCTAGAAATGTCCCCCTGCCCTGCCCTCAAAAGAAAAAGAGCAAAGAAATGTACAATTATTTTCTTGTCCAACATTCAGACTTCTCCAGATGAGTGGGCAAGGTTAATTTCCATCCTTCCATAATCAAGAGATTCTTCTGTGCTGTAGCCTTGATCTTCATGTGCCCATAATAAGGTTGTTACTTTTAGGTGAATTATATCAACTACATTGTACATTCAAGTTCATCCATAACATCAAGGCCAGCCTCTGAATCAAATATATACTTGGCTGTAGCAGGTGTAACGGGTTATGGCCCTTATTGACAGGCTTGGTATAGGTAAAGTGTTGAATTCTTGTAGTCAATGTTGTAATGTTCAGTCAAATGTGATATTTAACAAATAGATTCCATGTTGCCGTGTGTCTGGTCAGTAATAGATCACAGATGACGTCAAAATGTGGTAAGAACAAAAAAGTGGCACATGAGGCGATAGCCGAGTGTGTCACTGATGTTCTTACCACATTTTGACGTCTTCTGTGATCTATTACTGATCAGACGCACGGCAGCATGGAATCTATTTGTTTTATATAATAACGAAACAAACTACTACAGATAAAACTTTTTTTTACTTCAAAATCTTTTAACATAACTCGAAAGCCGGCCTTTGCCCACTTTGGCGAACACGAAAAAAGCTATTTGACGTAATCTATTGTCTATACAAATTCAAGCAATCTCATTGGTTGCTATGCGTAGCAAAGAATTTTGATTGGGCAGGAAAATCACGCCACTGTCAAACTTGACTTGAGCGTCGCTTCTCGTGGAATGAAAACTTACAGCAAAAGCAGAATTGAACTGCGAAATCTACAAATCTTAAAGAAAATGCTGGATAAGTCAGGTCAGGTTTTGTCATCAGAGCAGCCCTGTGAGCCGAAAAGCTTGGATTTTGCTTTGAATATTGCAGGAGTTGAAAAACTACGCTCGGAAAACTTGCGGTTGCGGTCAACCTGGAGGCCATTCGATTCGAGTTTTGAATGAAAGGAACGTTAGTGATGGTGGAAATTTGTGTCCTCTGTGGTTGGTGATTCTCAACTCAGTGTGTGTGTAGTGAGCTATACTTTGCTCACTGCTGTGCCCCCGGGGGGGGGGACTCCCATATAAAATGGACGGGGATGCTCGTCGGAAATTTTGAATTTAACCCCTAAAAGAGACCAATCTGGGCGTGGCCGAAGCTTATACAGACCCCTAAAAGAGACCAGTTTATAATAAGAATCGTATAGCAAGCAAAGCATGTGGATATTTTTAGCAGTGATCAAATAACCGTTCTGTGTAAGCCGCCGAGTTTCGTATTACACTCTTGTAAAACAATAGACAAAGACATTTTGTTACAGTGTACTTTATTGTTTATATGAACCGAGTAAATATAAAGAATCAAAATTCTTTCTTTTTTGTTATTTCTTCGCGTGCAACCCTAAACGAGACCTTGACGACTAAAAATAATAAAATTTTGCCCAGAACACCCTAAGCGAGACCAAAATCCAAAATTTACACCCCTAAGCGAGACAACGAGCATCCCCGTCCATTTCATATCGGAGTCCCCCCCCCCCGGGCTGTGCCCTGAAACGGACCGGAACATTTGCATTGGAAAGCAAGGTTATGTGTTTATTTTCACTGATTTTAAGAAGTGATTTTGATGTTTCATTCCAGACAATCACTGTGTCAACAATTATTTTGAGACTGAGAAAAGTTCAATGTTTTAAATAAATTAATCTCATAAACATTTTGTTTAATGGGTTTGTTAAATTCGTGATAAAGCAATGGTTCTCGGCTTACCAAGACCAATTTTGTGTTTGGTTTAGTCTCGCTCGACTGCCGACTGAGACTGCTCGAGTATTTTTTCCGAGTCATTTTCTAAAACAGAAACGGCTTTATCTTTCTTCTTCCTGCTAGACTATGCTTCTGGTACCTGTTCAATGCCTGGACAAGACTTTCTTGTACCTTATCTTTTGCCCAGTCATGTAAAATATTATCTAAATTCTCAAGACTTTCCGCCATTTTAAAACACAGAGGGAAAAACTTTGAAATTATGACGTCAATCGTGCGTCTGTCCTCTCATAGATCATAGGCGAGAACCAATCAAAATGCGAGGATAACTTGGGTTATTATATATATATATATATATATATATAGCTAGTCTAAAATCGTCAATCTGATACTAACTGGTGTAGTAACTCTGGTTTTTCAGTCTACCTGTATGGCTATGCATCTGATAAAGAATACCGAAAAACTGTGCCACAGATCAGGGCAGGAGAGTATGAAGGTCTTGCTGAAAAGGTAAGTGCATGGACTGGTGGATGAAATAAGAAGTCACTGCTAATATTGATCAAGCTAAAAGCAACATCAGACTCACAGATCTTAGCATGGGGGCTAGACCCTCCATCTTACCCCCTTATGTGTTTGCAGTCAATTAAAAAAAAAATGAATGTTCCAAAATAAATTTTAAATAGCAATAATCATTATTAATTTAAGATAATCATCATTTAAAAATATAAAAATATACATGTATGTTTATATTGAAATATAACCTGACAGGATTTGTTTGTTTACCTGCAGAGTCATTTATAACTTTTTATCTCAGTTTAGGCTCAATTTTACTTTGTTTCAAGGCTTTATTATACATGGTGTTATACATGTAAAATATTAATATTTAATATGCTTAGTTCTACTACCAAACTTTTTACAGATCCAAAAATCGGAATGGAGGCCGGACTATGGTCCGGCAGAATTCCTTCCTACATGGGGAGCCACTATAGCTGGGGCAAGGAAGTTCTTGATTGCCTACAATATCAACATTCTTGGAACAAAAGAACAAGCTCATCGACTAGCATTGAATATAAGAACACAAGGCAGAGGACCAGATCAGGTGTGGTGTTAAGCTTATAGCATTGACTTAGCATGTAGATTTAACCTAGACTAAAAGCGGAGCTCCTGATGGCGATAATAATATTTATCATAACTAGGAAAAAGATTTGATATCAGAAACTCATAAAAATTGATCAAGGGTACCCATGATTGTAAAAATGACGCAACACAACAAAATGCAATGCAATGCAACCCAATGCACCGTACAGCTCTGCACCCCACTGCACTGCAACACAACGTTGTTTTTACTTTGAACTTATTTATTTGTTATAATCCCTTCCTGATACAGTATATATTAATTGCTCTTAAAATAAATCCCTATCATTGTGGTATGCTTTCTGACTGTCAGTTCAAAGCAATTGTAGAAATTGGGATATTTTTATGATAAGCGAAAAATGTGATACTGTTCAAAGTTTACCAATAACAGATAATCAATTGGAAGTAAAAAGCATCTATTCAGTATTTGATGAATTTTGAATATTTGAATAACTTAGCAGTGAGGTTTTCTGTCTGTATTGTTTGGCCTTTTGTTTTGAGTCTGAATAATCTGCTCAAAACATAAGTAGTGAAAACATTTTTGTATGAGCTCTTAGTCTAAGCTCTAAGACCGTGATATGGTCAGACATGTAATACTGGTCAGCGGATACCTTGTTTTGACAGGTGTCAAATGGCCATAACATGAATGTCCAATATCAAAGATATACGCTCTAAATGAAGGCTGCATGTCTCTGTCAACCTATTAGCTGGAGTATGGTCATCATGTTACGCGACTCTGTCGTCTTCATTGTTGTCACCAACCCAGCTGATAACCACGAGAAAATCAATTCATGGGTTTCCTTTTTTCCTTATAATATGAGTACATGTATGGTGCTCTGCTTGGCAGCCCTTCAGGCCACTGAAGCTCCGCTATAAATTCTCCTATTAGTTTTGTTAAATTTCTTTTGATGTTGGCTCTGAGAATTTGATGGCTCATCAAGAATTAAGCCTTGTGGTTGACAATCATGAATTATATGTTGGAAATTAATTTAAATAAGGATAAGAAGTAAAAAAATGTTGTGTCATGGTGATAAAAACATTTATATTTGGTTGAGCACTAACTAAGGAAAAAAGACAGTAAGACCAACAGTAGCAAAAGTAAAATTTGAAGATATCCTAACAAACAAAAAATATAAAATTATTGCAAAATAATACGCTTGTTGAGGTAAACTTTTCATTTTCTTTTATGAACAGCCTGGTCGGCTTTCTGAATGCCAGGGTATGGGGTGGTACCTGGAAGAAGCAAACCTAGCACAAGTGTCTTTAAACCTGCTGGATTTTCACCAAACGGGCATGCATACAGCTTTTGAAGAGTGTGTAAAGGATGCAAAGGTACTTTTATTTATACATGTTCCTTAAGGTATCATGGATACTTTTTTAGACATGTAAATAACTGAATAAAGCTTGGATAAGACAATAATCTACTTGAACAGTGCCTTCAACGACCCAGGAGTTCAGATGGACACTCTGTTATTTAAGTTGCATGTAACACTCTTTCAATCTTACAACAATTTGGGCTTAACAAAATGATGGAGAAACAGACCCTAGTGTTATTGAAGACAGGAATTCTCTGCAGGGGAACTCTGAGTAGTGCTCAATACTTCAAGTTATCTGACATCACAGTATGTACATACGTGGAAAACAGTTATGTATGACTTCGCAGGCTGGGTGTGTTCATGAACACGTCACTCTAGACCAAATGCAAATTATTTTCAGTATTAATTGGATGAGTATATATCAGCTTTCTTTAATTTGAAGCTCAAATTCACAAAGCAATTGATTCAGTATTTAAAGCTTAGCTCACATTTAGAAAACCTAAAACAATTGAAATTGTGATTTTGAATGAAAGTGCTTGGCAGATAAGTATTTAAATCTAAATGAATCCTATTTTTTGTAGGAATTAAAGCTCGCAGTTTGTGGATCACAGGTAGTTGGTCTTGTTCCTTTGGAAGCAATGTTATTAGCTGCTGACTACTACATTGAGAAGGAAGATCTGTTTATTGTGGGGGAAGATCAAAAGATCCGCTTGGTAAGTCTGTGGTCTGTGGTCCTGCTTCTGTGTAAAGATATGTTTTGTCTTAAATCCATTATACTAGCCTTGAAGAACCAAAAATTAAAAGACAAAAAAACCTACAACTCAAAAAGGAAAGGGTAGGCCACCACGGGCAACAGATCTTTAATATCTGGCAGTTCAATCTAGGAGAATTGGAGGCATTCTAATCTTGGTGCAAATCTGTATTTCCAATAATTATGATTATAGTTACACTTTTGCAACAAAGTAGTTTTCAAGATTGTAATTTGATGATCTGAACATAACTTTGCTCTTGACTTCAGGTTATAGAGAGGTTAGGATTGAGCTCACTCACTCCATTTGATCCTAAAACAAGAATTATTGAGTAAGTAATATTGAAAGAAACTTATGCTGGTGTTGTGGCCAAATACGTATACATGTAACTTAAAGGCAGTGGTGTTCAAAGTTCATGAGCAGAATACAGTCTGTGGAAGCCCATCATCATTGTCACTAAATCTGAAATACATGCATTAGTTGTATGAATCATGTATTGTTATGACCAGCTTTTATTTCACCCGGAAAGAGAAAGTTATCCATAGTTTACAAGTTTCGTCAATGTTCACTTATCCACTGGATAGCATCCTTGGTAGGGGGACTTCCATGTGAAAAGGTCAGGGGTGTTTGTCGGAACATTTGAATTAAACCCCTACGGGAGATCAATCTAGACATAACTCAAGCTTTATTTGACCCCTAAAAGATACCACTTAAAACAGAACAGGCTCAAATACCAGCCGCTGTTCAGGAAAGGAGCCCGCGCTTGTAGACTGGACTCAAGAGAGCGGCAGAAATAGAGCCTAAAAACGAAAATAATAGCGTTTTTTAGGGTTAGGGTTGGACGAGCGAGCGAGACGACGAGCACGCCCGACCTTTTCACGTGGGAGGCCCCCACTGCACCCCCCCGCACCACCCCGCCCCCCCCCCCGGAAAGCATCACCCAACCTTTGAACCACCAGCCCCAGAAGTTCTGGGATTTCCTTGGCAATACTGTATGTGCTCAGATTTTGCCTATTGATGACAGGGCCATTCGCGTTTTTAACTTTTTAGAGCACAATGTAATTTACAAGATACTAAAGTTGACACGTTCCAATAATAAAATAAAATAACTTTTATTTTCGGACCCTATGATACAAATTGCTTAATATTTTCTTTTAAAAGGGCCTTAAAATAATGCATGTCATAGTAAGAAAAAGACCAATTTATGATGATGTTTCTTCGAAACAAGGTTGTACATACGTGTAGCTTTGTGTGCACGCAGTGACAAGATTATTGAGGCAAAGCCAGTAAAAAGGTTTGCACATTGTTAGTGATCAAGTGGGATAACTGAAATTAACGCCATTAGCCTAGTGTACTCACAGTATTCTTCATTTACAAGATAATGTAAATATTTATTGAGCCAACTTTATTTCTCAGATACTTAGTTGATAGTGCCGAGGATGGTCCCCTTGTGTCCATGCCTTTCCGACAGTTTATCTATAGCCTAGGTTCCAGATCGTCGGCTCCTGGAGGGGGATCTGCTTCCGCTGCCATAGGGGCCATGGTAAGCTAAATAAAGCAATTGATTGGCGGGGAATGAAAACACTGTGCGCCAGTTTACAGTGATTGAGTTTTAGATTGCTGAAGTACATATTACGGAAGAGATTTTGTTTCTTATTTTTTATCAAGAAATGGCCTGAAAAAGCTTTGTTGTCTCTTGTCTAGCAATGCCCTTGACAAAACCTGTGTACGGGGCATGGCCAGTTTCTTATAGATGAAATCATCTCAAAGAGAAATTTAAAGGAACTCAGTGGCGGTATTTTGAGTTATTGTGGCCGCATGCTAAATTACGTTAAATTGAAGAAAACCCGGCTGAAGAGAGTAGTTTACTAAGATGGAGAAATACCAAAGAAATGATAATAAACCATAAAGGAACAGGGATGGTTAAGGATGGAGAAGATTGACACGGATTAAAAAACCTTGACAAACTTAAGCTAAACTTTTGAAAATGCGCAAACTGTGACATAGGTCTTTAAGTGCAACCCGTAGAGGAAAAAGCATGATGAAGGTTCAAGACTTATGAAGGCCAAAAAGTCTAACGTGAGTTATACTTCACAGTGATCATCTAACCAAATTCTCCCATGGAAAATCGTAACAATTACATGGCATTGAGTCAGGAGAGTTTGGTTGCCGATTTTGTGTATTTCCACCGCAGGGGGTTGCTCTTGCTGCCATGGTTGGTTGGCTTACGTACGGGAACAAGAAGTTCGAAGCACTCGATTCACAGATGAGAAAACTTATTCCACCTCTGAGACAAGCTATGTTGGATTTTATTCCAATGGTTGATGCAGACACTAACGCGTTCAGTGGATTCATGGTAAGTCCGTTATTGATATCTCGACGCGCTCATCAGCAGAATTTTTATTTGCGTATTTATGACAAAGTTTTGAACGTTTCAGGAAGCCAAGAAACTTCCTAAAACTACACCCGAGGAACAAGAGATGTAAGTTTGAATTACTTACATAACGTTCGAAACATTCTGCATTTTGTGTCATATTCATGTTCGGAGACGGATAAAGTAGCAACTCAGTTCTTCTCAAGATTTTTGATCTTTGATTTTTTCCTTAATGTAGGACTAATGGATTCAATACAGAATGTGATTACTTGCCTTCGAACTACAATGAAGTAGCTAGTTTTCAGTCGTGCCACTAACATACATGATATTGTTATAAATCCCATCTGGAAGAAGTCAGCACAGTCGGCTATTTACAAAGTGTGGCCAAGGGTTAGGCACTAAACCATTTCGTAATTTGCGACGATTTTCCGGCTAAAACTAAGGTGATATTTTGACAATTCTAATTGCTTTTCTTTGTTTTTGCCACACCACTCTCGTTGCCTTTGGTGCTGTTTGGTTCTCAGTCGTGAGAAGGCTTTACAAGACGGTCTGAAGTCTGCTGTCCAGGTCCCGCTCAACGTTATTAAAACAGCTACCAAGGCGTGGGACCCGATGGTTGAGCTTGCCAAAATTGGAAACATGAACAGCAAATCGGATCTGCAGGTACAGCGCACGCGCTTTGCGGTGAAAGTTTGGCGCAGATACTTGTGAACAGGCTGCAAGGGCGTGCCCAGTCTGGTGACGAAGTTTCTCCTATAGCTCATTAATATAGCTCATAAATCTACTAGCGTTCTATCACGAATGCCGTTCTCTGATTGGCTTCGCTGCTCACTATCTCTTGTGTTGTAAATAGTGAGAAGACTGACAGCGTGCGGCTGTTAACGCGGACGTGACTGTTGGACGTAACCCTAAAGCAGATCTAATTTGCATGAGTGACCGTTTTGTTTTTCACTTTACAGGTTGGCGCGCGTAGTCTGGAGACGGCGGTGTGGGGCGCTTTTTACAACGTGAAGATCAACCTTCCAGACATAACTGACGAGGCGTATAAAAAACAGGTCTGTAAGTCATCGCTCATTTGAAGTCGTCAGCGTCTAATATCCCCTTGTGATAGCAATAAGTCTCAAAGGCAGACAAGTAAGGAGAATACACAACAAAATCAAGATCTCCCCTGTGAAAGCAGCTGTAGGTGATTTAATCTAGGTTTGGAATTGAACGCGAAGTAAAGTTTTGTTAGACTGGGCTCAACGAAGATTGTAAATTTTACCTGGCTGTGTACGTAGTGATCAAATGGACTTGATCTGCATGTTGTTGAGGTCCTCGCGAGGAGAATGAACAACCTCAACCCCACCTAGGTGATTTGCGAATCTGTCTAGGGGTAACTACGTATCTTTCACATCCTTGCCCTTCAGCGAGAGGTGTCCACTTTCAAGTCCGAGTCGGTGTTTTCAATTGTCAACAAATCTTGACAAATATTTCTTTCGTTATCTTTTGTGCTGAGATGCTGCAACAAATTTCACGAATGCAAAAAAGGCTACTAACATCATGTGTGTTTCTTCAACATAAGCATAGTGAAGTTTTACACTGCGAAAATGAAAATAGACAAGGAGTTTTGATAACTCGATGATCAAAATCGAAATCGTTATTGCAAGTTGATTAAAGAAAGCGTCATCGTAACTTTGCTGATTGTTTCTGCTTTATTCACATATTTTCAGCTTAGCTTTAAATATGTTTCCAAACATTTATCAATTTTAAACATATTTAAAAACTATAGAGCTATTGTTTGAGTTCGATGTACGCTTTCACTCGAAAGTGCGGCGCAAGTACAATTTGTCATGTTTACTGACTGTACAAAACACGCATCGGCGGGCGCTCTCCTTCTTCGACAACGGAGAATTAACTGGATTTTTACACGAATAAAACTGAGCAGTATCTACGGACGTAAAGTTATTAAGCCTTGATGAAACATCAATCGTTGCTTACAATTCAAGCGAAACTCAAACTAGCAATTATTTTGTCTTACTTTTCGGTCGCGATAGACTGACAAATTCCTCGCAAGCGTGTGGCAAGAGGAGCTAGGAAACTATGAAGTCCTGAAGCTCTGCTATATCTAAATATATCCAGCTAGTTTTTTGCTGTGTAATGGAAAAGCTGTTAATCTTCAACATATGTGAAATTTAAAGTGGAGTAATGTACAGCTGATGTAAAAGAAGCATCGGTCGGAACACAACTTAGTCAGCGATATATATAAGCTTACAGCGGAACATACCTAAATTCGACACTGTCTTGCTTCACTCAAACTGGAGCAGCTTACGACGAAAATCTTAAGCAAAATTCCAACAGACGTAAACGCGTTGAGTTGTGGGGCAAAAAATATGAAACGTTTCGGGAATTTCGGACGCCATTTCCCCCGCGCGATATCCGCAAAAACCCTCGCAGCATGTACGCGCGTGTACCGCAGGTGATGGCGCAATTTGTTCTAAAAATAGAATTATTGTCCCATATCATGGGGACAACCCCAATACTTGAAATGGCGCGCGCTTACGGTCTCCGTCCCGGATTATGGCTCCTGTCCTAAGTCGAAATTAGGGCGACGTTTTTTTTTTGCAAATTTCGTTAACCTATCTCTCTTTAAGCTATGTCTCTTTCGGAGACTGGACACGAGTGGGAATGGAACCATAATCCTTTGTGATCTTGAGCCAATCGTTTAAAACTTGAATCGGACCATCTGTGAAGACCGGAATGAATAATTTTGTTGTACTAATCTATAAATTGTAGGTTCTTGACGAAGCGGAGTCATCTTTGGAAACAGCGCAAGAGAAATGCAGAGAAATCCTAAAAATACTGGAGGAAAGGAATTAGAAACGCACGCCGACGTTGCGCCTTTTAAACGGATGGAGAAATGAATGTAGATGGAAGAGTGTTCACTTAACGATACTAACAGGGCTACTGACCGAGAATGAGTGATGGTGAGGGGCCCATCTTCCTTAAAACAATTCCTTAATCAACAATTCTCTTCCTAGTCGGTCCAATTCACGCGCGATTGCTACAGGTCAGGAAATGGTCAGGAAAAAATTATTCAGTGTCAGGGAAATGTCAGGGAATTTTAGTAGATCTGACATTTTGTGTTTATTTCTTGTATTTATTTGGTCAGGAAAATTTGATTTTTATCAGGGAAAAGTCAGGAAAAAGTCAGGGAATTTTAAAAAGTGAGGCCTATGACAACCATGTCACGTTCGGTAATGTATATCGTAATACTAATTGTTTAGGGTGAAACAGCGATTTTACGAACTAAGTTAAGGGTTAAGTTTATATTGGTTGGCTCGCTAGCGAAGGTGGTTGGGTGGACTCAGATTCCCTTAAAGCTTAATGCCTTCATCTTGAAGAAAACATTAGAAGAATGATTGCTCTAGTTGGTGTGATTTTCCATAATTATGTTCCGCCATTTCTCTGGAAGTTGCTGATGCCATAAAGTTTTAAAGTGTGTGAAAAGAAACCATAGTAATTTCAATCACCGCTTGTTTTTTAAGATGGTCGAGTGTCAGTGCGATGTAACAGGGTAGTTTGTAACACAATGCCTATCTTCCGTAAGGTACGCTCTTGTGTAACCTTATGTGTTTTGTCAAATGGGTGTGAATCCATCGCGGGCCAACGCACGTGGGTCGGAAGGTTGTTGGGCGTGGTTTACATGAGTGCTCCTAACGTAAATAGGGTACTGGATTTTAATTTATTGCCGGAGACAATGTCAAATGTTCTTTCGCTGTATATTTAATGAGAGGATAAAATCTGCGAGAGACTAGTAGCAGTTAAACTAAATATCGAGTTTTAAAGTTTTCAGGGTTTTATTACGGATAAATATGACTGTTATTTTATCTGTGGAAAGGCTGTGGAGATTACAATGGGCAGACAGACCGGGTTTCCATTGACTTGGTACAGTAAAGTCTGCTTGCGAGCCAGGCCGGTGCTAATTTCCGGTTTCTGTAGCATGAAGCGACTAGGAATGTTTTTACTCTCCCATGGATCGGATGCTAGTCCATCGCAGAGTCACCCCTTAAGCATTAAAATGACCGATACCAATTCATACCTGGACGAAAAAATACTGTGAGGTGTAAGGTGTGTCACCCAAAAACACAACGCAATGTCCCCGGCCAGGACTCGAACCCGGACTGATCGATCCGGAGGCGAGCGTACTAACCATGAGGCCTCTGCGCCACCCTTTGACTTGGGTGGAGATTTAATGAAACTTTTTTCACTGACTTTTCAAAAGTAATTCAGAACTGCTTTCCTCTGCTTACCATTTAGCCCCAAAAAATCCGCAAATTTCGATAGAAATTCAAATGGAGCAGTAATTTTACGGAAAATTCCATTGGGTAATTGCGACTACTTCAAAAGGTAGTCCCTATTCCGTTCGGAACGGAACGGCGGAAATGTCTTTACCATTTGCCAAATTGTGCAGTTTCCAGTCTCTCATCAGCCGAGAACAGGAGAGAACAATTACGGCAAAGAAAATCCTCGTGGATAAGCGCCCTCTCGTTTGGTTGGTTTGCCGGTTTTGGAAAAACCGTTACCAACTATTCAACAGCCATCCTGACCACTTAATTCTAACAAATGGTAAGCACCCTTTGCCATTGATTGACTCAACCAATCCGATTAGGTTAAGTCTGCATACAGGCCAAGTGGCCCACCAGGCCAGAGCTTATCCCGGTTTTTGTAGCATGAAGCGACTAGGAGTATTTCTACTCCCCCCTGGATAGGATGCTAGTCCATCGCAGGGTTACCCCCAGTAGTTCGCCGGTAGAGAGGCACTGAGAGTAAAGTTTCTTGCCCAAGAACACAACGCAATGTCCCCGGCCAGGGCTCGAACCCGGACCGCTCGATCCGGAGACAAGCGCACTAACCATGAGGCCACCGCGTCTCAAAAGGAACGAAAATAGGCCCTTTGCAGGATCCGGTCAAATGGTACTGAATTAATTACGCTGGGACGCAAGTTACACAGTGGGACTTCCAAAACAAAGGAAAGTCGGGCTGGACTGGTACGAGTTCCTTTGTTTTGGAAGTCCCACTGCGTAACTTGCGTCCCAGCGTAATTAATTCCGTACCATGTGACCGGATCCTGCAAAGGGCCTATTAGTCGCGTTTAACCAGTCCGGTACAGCATCTCGTCTGAACTCTCAGGATTTCCGATTCCGAAACGCTGGCGAAGCGCCAGTTTACGCCGACCGTTTTGTTTGGATAATGCTTTATTCACCCGGTAGGGAGTTAATAAATCTCATTAGCCAGAGATGACGAACCAATCAGATTGCTTGAAACACCAAGATCACTGGGCGTGTTTTTACTAATTGCTCATACACCATGATGAGCAAGCCAATGAAAACTCTTGAATTGCATTATCCAATGATACAGTTTTTATTAATTTTATTACTATCGAATTAACCTAACGGGAAGTCCCAAAATCCTATGCTTTATCATCGCTAGTTTCCAGTTCAATATAATAAATTATTTGAGGAACATTTATGGAGAATAAAGCGATATTAAGAAAAAAAAAATGGAATGTCTCATTTTGTTTTCTTATTATGACAAGTTATCTGGTTTACAAACTGTAAGTTCAGCTGCATCTCGCAGATTTTTACAGTCTGAGTTTTGTCAGTGGTGCCATATCTACTAGCACGCCTTTCACAGAAAACGGTTTTCAGGTATGCACGAAAGTCCCTCATTTGAACAAAGTAAATTATGAAGTTGATAGCACTGCTAAAATAGGCTGCGATGCCACCACCGCCATAACGGAAAATGAAATCCGTGGCAAACGTGCGTTGTGGCTTAGCCATTTGGGTATAAGCAATATTGCCTACATAGAACAGGCAGGGAACGATAAAAGCGAACGTTAGAGCAACGAGTAGAATTGTCCCCTTAATTCTCGTGGCCATAAGCCGACCCTTGAAGGCATCGCTTACTCCATTCCTAATTTTCCTAGTTCCTCTGCCCCACAAAGTTTTGAGTAGAGAAATGTTGACGTAAGTTACAAATATACACGGAAGAACATACTGCAGTGGAAAAATTACGAGTGTTATTCTGAATGGATAGAAACGCTCGTTATTTTTACAGAGAACGGTAAAATGAGTGCGATTAAGATCTACCCTTTTGCCGTCATATGTTGCGGCGGGAAACAACATAACGGAAATCCCTAAAAACCACGCGAAAATAATCATTTTGCGGACTGTCGCGGAACTGAACGTGCGTGGAATCTTGCGAGTTGATAAGTACTTCTCGAGACTTATTACCACTAAGTTATTGATTGTGACAACAGGAAACACGAAGTTCAGGTATCGAACCATCTTGCACGTCCAGCCACTCTGGAATACATCGAATAAAATTTGAATGCACAGAAGAGGGAGCGAGATGGCACAAGAGAGGAGATCGGACAGGCACAAGCTTCTTAAATACAAGTTCAGATTCTTCACAAAACGATTTGTCTTCACTGGGTTTCTTGCCGATTTTTGCCTGAGAAAGAAAAAGACCAAACAGTTCCCGAGGAATCCCACAGCGCCAACTGTTGAGAGAATAAAACACAGAACACGTTTCGCAGTGATTCCAGCGGGTGTGAACACGTACTTGGGGATTTTTACTGTTTCTGCACGATGAAGAAAACTCGTTGAACCGTTTGCTGATGTATTGGAAAAGAAGCATAACGTTTCATTGTTGTCGATGTCCATGTCAGCTGCTCCAATCTATGGAAGAAATAAAAAATTAAAAAAAAACTTGGGCGCTTTGGCATTTAACTTTCTAGTTAGCATCTGACTATAAGTCAGTGCAGTAGTTATGTTTAAAAAAATGTACGTTCTGTTGTTGAGATGTTGTTGTTTATAGTGGTCAGTGCGCTTAACTACATCTAGTTAGTTCACACGCATATGCATGCCACTTTAGCCGAAAAAAACAAATATATCAGCTAAACAAAATAGGCTTAATAATCTCAACTGGCGGAAGCCGACGGAAGGCGGACCAGTTGGCTATTTACAAGCATGACCCGGAGGAGTTGAACCAGGGTTTACCGAGAATCAACTCCAGCCAAGTGGTCAGAGGGAGAATTGAATCTGCACGTCCAGATTTCAAGTCCGGCGCCCTAACCACTCGGCCACGCCGCCTCCGGGCTTGTTTCAATCTTTCTGTTCCAAAGTTAGTATTCGAGGGCCAGACTCTTATTTTCTTGGTAGAGGGTTGTTATTAATAGCACCTGGCGAAGCTAGCGCATTTTGATACAGCCGGCAAAATAGATTTCACTTTAGCCCAGTTCCTGAACCCCCCGACCCCCGCCTTCCCCGCACTATATAGTGGTTAAGCCCGGGCGGCCTGGAGAGGCGAGACTCCAGGCGCATGCTTAGAGCACCGCCATTTCCAAATATGGCAGAACTTTTGGAAGCACACTAACGACTAGCGTCCATCTACCAACAGGCAGCTGTGAAATATTCAAGATTCGCGTATAATGGCGTCATCTGAACTCCTAATTATCAAAGATAAAAACTAGCCAATGAGCGTCGCGAGAGCCGGAAATTTGACAGTTAATGTACAAAAGTGAATCGGGGCTATCCTATGCTTTGGCTTTGCTGAAGCGAGCCTGAGTTGCTTTATAATAACAGCAATAAAGTACGCCGGTTTTCAGAGACCGAATTAGAATGTAACTCGTTCATCTTTGCAAAAAAAAAAAAAAAAAGGAAAATATATATGTTCAGGTGACCCAAAGAAAGAAAGGGAGACTTAAAGAAAGAATTAGAAAGAGAGAGAGAGAAAGAAAGGGAGAAAGAAAGAGCGGAAAATAATATCTAGCAGATGTTCCCTCCATTTCTCTTTTATTCCAGTTGATCCTTTCTGAATTAGGAAAATGCAAATTAAAATTAATATAATTTTTTAGTGATGGCCCCTTCATAAACTATCTCATAAAATTCGAAAAAGGATAATTCAATGCAATCGGAAATCAATTCTGTTAGAACAGCTACTGAAATGATTTTTTTATTTTTTTGCAACGTCTCAATAGAATTCCTCGACTAGGTGCAAATTGTTATGCAATGAATCGTGTCTCAACACGTGCATCTGGTTGCTTCGTTTGTACTGTTCTTTTCCATAGCGGAAAAAATACCATTTTCCAGTGCCTTTTGTCATATTTTATTTAATAGTATAGCCATGTTTTGAGTTGAAAGTTCGATTTCGTTGTTGTTGTTTTTTGGGGGCAAACTGAGCTTGCAAAAACAAAATATTGGAAATTTTTCCGATATATTCTTTCGCGTTTGTTTTATGTTTATACCGCCAGGTGTTGTTGCTTGTCACCTGCTATACATCCATGAAATGTAGATCACTTTGAGCGCGTTTCAGTCAGACTCAGAGACAGTCGAATTTTTAAATCCAACGGAGTCTGCTTGTAAAAGGGATAAAATACTAGAAATACTGACCGGCCTTGCATCATGCTGGGTTTACAGATATCGTCATGCCGACCCGGCCTGGTCCTATAATACAGACTTTTCCCTGGCAATAATTTACTAGAGACACAAATTCATATTATTTGCGTTGGTCAGAAAAAAAACCTAAATTATACCCTCAAAAGCATTTCTATTAAAATTCAATGCAACTTGAAGCACTTGAATCGCACGACGTGTTTCGCATTTTCAGGTTTCGTATCCCGATGCAAATATCACATATTTTTGTAAACCCGTAGGTCATGTTATGCTCAAATTCTGTAAAATACTTGATCATTTGCCGCGTATTCTGTTACTAACTAAATAAATTAATCTTAAATAACTAAACTAAATTCTGCCGACCAACTTTGACCAATTATCTGGCCACGCACCATGTTGTTGTTATCAGTTAAATTCAGATTGAAGCACGTTTTTTTTTTTTGAAATAAATAATCCCCTCGCATAGCATTTGCAAATTCCACCCAACATCAAAGCGAGATAGGGATAGAAATTATAGTAATTACTTCCCCAAAACCTATCCCAAGCCCAGAGGCTAAACTTAGAGCGCATAGCGACAAATCAATCACTTTACGGAACCCCTCATTTTAACGGTACCTCGTCTTCAGCTCACTTTCATCCTAGCAAAATGGTTTGTTACCGTCTACTGCTATTTTAAAAAAAAGCGTGTTGAGCTCACTCCTGTATTGACACAGTCTGCGGTTCTCTCCGACAAAAAATCGTCAGTTATCACATCACTTAAAATATAATACATCAATCTGTACTTACGTATTGATAAATAGTCGTGAAGTACTGCGCAATTACAAAAAAGCAAAATTTTCTCTGATTCTGATATGGTTTCTTTCGCTACATTAGCACCATCTGCAACTAACGAACACGCTGTTTCGATCGCACCGTACTTTTTATTATAGTCATATTAAATTCTGTTTATTAAAGGAGTACCCGAGAACAGCACCACGTGGTTTATTGTAACTAGGCAACACTTGTCAAAAGTATGCAAGGGAACTGATGAATTGAAAACGGGACTTCGGTTTAAGCGAGTATGAAAACCGTGGGTGCTTTGAAAACAAAGCACCCACGTAGGTAAATTAGAATTCCGTGTTTAATTGTGTTCCATGCAGACGGCGGATGAAAAACCGAATAATAATGGTGAAAAATAAATACCGTTTTCCTTGTTTTTCCAGGTAAGACAACTGTCAAAGCCTGGTATTGTTTTCCCATTTCCGGCATCTCCAAAAAATAGAAAAGCTACAACGCCAAATTAATCGCAATAATTTTGGAAACTCAAGAACTGTTCATGAAACACGAAAGATATAAATACTTAATTGACGTTTTATGTTGCTACCAAACCAAAAATTTTAAAATAAAAGAAACGTTTTACATAATGCTGCGCACTCTATGGATAAAACATCTATATAATTGAGCTATTTTGCATAAAAGTTCCAGTTGTCTGTTAATCTGAGGATAGGAAATTGGAAGTTTGTGGTTATTGTCTTGAAACAACATGAAAACAGGATTGATCATCTCAGCTATATACTCAACTTCAGTAGCTGTAAAATTAAAGCCTGAAAAATTTTCTTCAGGCTTTAATTTCACAGTTGCTTAAGTTGGGTATATAACTGCGACGAGCAATCATTTCTTCGATCGAATCTTTCTTTGCATTTCAAATATACGATATAAGATCTTTCATATATTCACCTGTGTCTTGACATGAATTTCTAATATAGTCTTTCAAAAAATTAAAGGAAATTAAGTATTATGATTTTAGCCACAAAAATTAGAACTTAAAAGATTCAACTTTTCGTAATTCCATACTGTTCGTGTAAACGTTGTCATGACATGTATGAAAAACTTCGCAGTACCTGATATACAAAATGAATTAATTAGTTTTTCAGTATTTTTTGGCAGACTGTTTCGTGGCTAATCTTGTTTTGGAGAGATCTATTTGGCAGCAGTTCGCTTGAAGTCTCCAATTATATCTAGAGCAGCCTCAACTTCCGGCTCGCCAAAAATCAGCCGCGCAACCATGGGTCGAGCGTGGTTGGTCCGTGTCGGTGACCAAAACCAGGCTCCCACCCGGCCGACTTGTCGACAAAGCTTCAAACCACGCAGCATTTGATGTTTTATACAACAGAGCTGTCGCGCGTGCATGGACAAGAAGAGCGAGTCAGGTCTTTTTGTGGTGACAGCCGCGAAGATTTGAAAGGATTCCTACTGTATGTTGCAAACGTTTGGACATTTCTTTACGACATGGTCATATAAATATTTAAAAACACAGAAGCGTGCGCTGGCTGTTATTTGCTTTATTTGTTTTATTGATGGGTAAGATTTTAAAGCGAAAGTACACTTTTTAAAACTTTGCTAAGCTGCAGGCAATGGGCCAATTGCGATATATTAAAATTCTATCTCGGCGCCGAGGCTTAGAGGAATACAGCAAAAGAAATAACATCAAGGTTGAGTTTGAATAAAGGATTTATTTTGTTTTATAGACCTTTTTTATAACTGGTGCAAAAATTTGAATAACAATACTTTATATACCCCTAGCATCGTACTCATGCTTCAAGACAAAGGATTTTTCACATGAATGTGAGGCTAAGGATGTATAAGTATTGTTATTCAAATTTAGGCGCCATTAGGCTTTTCCCCATAGTCTCAACGCCAAGTTAGAAATTTGATATATAGAAACTGGTCTATCGCATTTACAGCACGGCGACCAGACTGTATAATTAGGGCAAGATGATTTGTTTGCTCTTGTATACCGTTACGAGGACTCGAGTATCCACCTTTAGTTACAGCTGTAGGTTATAGCTGGTTTTCACGTGACGTCACTAAAATTCAAACTACAAAACTATTGATCTTCCTGAGATTTTACTTTAATGATGTATAAGAACAGCTGAAAACTAATATTCATACAAATTTTCTCTCCGAATGGGTTCTTGTTTTGTGATACACTACGCTTGAATTTTTACACTTTTGCGTGACGCGGCATTTACACGACGGCCTAGAGAGCTGTCTTGATGGTTAAAAAAGTGACTTATTTCGGGGAATTTGGCTATCTGAACAGTTCATGTCTTAGAAAAAATATTATTTTAATGGTTTAGAGTTCCTCGAGGGATAAATTCACATTTTTGTAGCAAACTCTGTGACAGATGTTTCTGTTGGTTTCCGGCCGCCATGTTAGTGCCCATACGGATGGGCACCAGCATGGCGTCTCCATACAAGTCTCTATAAATTTGGGTAAAAAATTTCTCCGCATATCTTGCATAAAAAAATTGCTGTGACTAGAATCTTGGAGATAGTCTTTGCATATTTACCTTCTTTCATTTCCTAAATTCTGGACTTTATCTATTGAACGGTTTTGATTTCTATTTTGATCTATTTTGAATGGCGTGACACTGAAAAACAGCAATAGCTCCGGGGTGGGGGGAGGGGGGGGTACTGCCATATATGGGCTACATAGGTATGTGCCGCTGTGAAGGGTATGGTTTTCAAGCAGTTTACTCTAGTATAGTGTATGTAAAACAGAGCGTTTGGGTCTAGAGTAGGGTATTATTTTTCACGAAACTGACTAGTTGGTTAAAGATTTTATGTAAACTAAGGAAACCAGGAACTCAAAAATATAAAATAATGAAATCGGCAAGTTTAAATTTTTGCAACTCAGCCTCAACAGCGTCGATAGATGACTACAGCATAAAACACTACTGGATATTATTAACTGTCAAAAATCGGGATTCAGACGGAAATCGATGGTTTTAATACTGGTTACTCTAGTATAGGGTAGCAAAATTCAGCTGAACTAGCTCTGGTATAGGCTAAGGGTTCCAGGGTCCCAGCGGCACATCCCCACCCAGAAATTCCTAAAGTACCCTCCTTACCCCGGGGTTATAGCTTTGCACTATGTCACAGAGATCATAGCGGGCTAACTGATTGGTGGCGAATATTTTGACCATTGCGTCGCTCCACTCAGTTTTGTTTACTTGCAAATTAGCCCTTGTTGCCGCGTTCTTAAACTCGAAATTCAAAAGAATATTTTTCCCTTAAACGAGGCAACAATGGGTCATTTTCAAGTAAACAAAAGAATACCAAAATGTCGGCCATTTTGGAATAAGGTGTATGAGTTTTCTCAATGTGAGTAGGTTCTCCTTTTAGTAGTGATCTTGCGCTTCAAGAATTGATCTTGTTGGCATCAGCTGCAAATTATTTCGCTGGTCTATCGACTGTTTTTCATGTCATGTACTCGGCGAAATCACAGAAGTCAAGCTCAAAAGGAAACAAAACATTATAGAGTGTTAATTTTTCCTTGGCAGACAACCTCCGTTTAAACGCATTTTTTTGCATTCAACATAGCAATCACAGCCAAATAATCACGTAAATCTACACTATAATTGAGCAGGATAAGGACGAGGTCCTTGCAAGTTAGTTGCAAGTCAACAGATCTCGAAAATATCGTCTACACTATTCGGAATCAAGCATATGTAGATAAAAATCAGTCTGCGCAGCTTAGTGTCAGTTTGTGTCGAGCTCCTCTCAAGTCCAAAATAGCATATATTTCACTGACACTGTACATAACCAACGCGTGTAATAATTTTAACCTGTCTATTTAACATAAGGATAATTAAGGTCTGTAAAATTTAGCTTCAAGTCCCTAGAACTAAAAAATATCGTCTACGCTGTTCGGAATGAAGCCTGTGTTGTGCAAAATGCAAAATGTCATTAAAAAATTCTTTCCGATGTGAAGCACAAGAATTATTGATATAAGACAACCTTGTGGGAGGAGATGGATCTAACTGCACGCGGATTTAACAAGAAGCGTTTTGTTGTAGAAAATTAAAGCATTTTTCAATTTGAATCGTGTAATATAACAAGGATTCAAGATAGTTAACAACTGGATCGTGGGCTCGGTTTAGGACAAGGCCTAAACAATGCAGAAAGGTGAGTAACGGCAGCTGACACGGTCCATAAGCTGTTTCAACTTTTCTTGTTATGAATAACCTTCGCGTCATTTAGAGTCATTTTGAGACTATTGAAACAGGACAACAAAGTAATAATAATAATAATAATAATAATAATAATAATAGCAATAGCAATAGTAACAGTAACAGTAACAGTAACAGTAACAGTAACGGTAACGGTAACGGTAACGGTAACGGTAACAGTAACAGTAACAGTAACAGTAACAGTAGCAGTAGCAGTAACAGTAACAGTAACAGTAACAGTAACAGTAACAGTAACAGTAACAGTAACAGTAGCAGTAGCAGTAGCAGTGGCAGTAACAGTAACAGTAACAGTAACAGTAACAGTAACAGTAACAGTAACAGTAACAGTAACAGTAACAGTAACAGTAACAGTAACAGTAACAGTAACAGTAACAGTAACAGTAACAGTAACAGTAACAGTAACAGTAACAGTAATAGTGATAGTGATAGTGATAGTAATAGTAATAGTAATAGTAAACACGTTATAAGTAATATTTGTATAGCGCTGATTCTGCGTAGGTCATAAGCACTTCAGAATTTAAATGAGTAAATGAAAACAAAAATAGTAGAGCGTTTAGATATCAATCAAGAGAACAGACCCCCAAACGATGAGTTGATTCAGTTATAACTCTGTCAGGACTTTCCCGTTATGGCATTTTGATCAACTGCTTTTAGCCTTAAGTTCATCACTCCCAGCCCGTTGATTAGGTAAAGGCACAGTGTCCTAACCTCTCCGTAGCGAAAAGTCTTTTAATTCCCTATATTGTATTGTATTGTATTGTATTGTATTGTATAGCATCGCATTGCATTGCATTGCATTGCATTGCATTGTATTGTATTGTATTGCTACATGCCACCAAATATACCAATAAACTGGAAAAAAGAGCGAACAATAACAAGTATTTTTAGCTTTGGAGGGATTTTATTCCCACTTGCCAAGTATATACTGAATATAGGTAATACAATACGTGACTGGTATAAATGCGAATGTACTTACTAGATAACGATTTTCATCTTTTTCCTTTTTCGAAGGTTTGATTCAGTGTTAAATCTTTCATGACTTTCCTGTTATGGCATTTTGATCAATTGCTTTCAGCCTTAAGAATTAACTACTTTTGCTTGGATAAGCTTAAAAATTGAGTCAGATTGCTTACTATATTTGATTCATTCAATTTTGTCTATGAATATAGCAAAAAAAGTTTCGACGAAATATGTATCTCAGAGCAGTGTGTTTAGTAACTACTCAGTAAACTTCTTCCATCCCTTCCCATTGCTGTCTTTTGCATTACACATTCTCCCCTTATCAATACTCTGATCCTGTTTTGCTTGGATGGACTCCTGAGACCTTGAAGAGAAAGGGAGCTGTCTATCAATGATAAATAAATGTAAACTTGGTGGGTAAAAGCGTGCATTGAATGCCTGTGGTACAATTTGGAATACAGTTTTGTAACCAATCAGTTCAAAACTAAAAATATTAACAAAGGTATTAACCCTTTGACCCTCAAGGACGTATAAACACGTCTTGAGTGGTCGTGTTCTTTGTACCACTTGTGACGTCATCAATTTAAATGTCATCAGATATTCTTGATAAGCAGATGGTAGAGCTAGGATAGATCCGCACAACGGTCGGTTTTGGATATCGACGGCTTTCTGACGTGGAAAATTGAAAAACATCGTTATCAGTTTTGGTGAAAAATTGGTGGTAGAATGGCCCACTATACCTATAATTGGTCAAGGTCCCATTTCTAGGCTTTGCCCATAATTAACACCCAACTTTTTACGGAAGCCAGATAGAATATGCAACGCAAAAGTTAGCGAGAGTAAAAGGGCCGAGAAAAAGGAAAGGAAAGGGGCAAAAAACAAACAAACAAAAAAAAAAACATTTGGAACAGGCAATCGCAAAAAAAGTCCAAATTTTGGCTTATGCGCATGCACCAAACTGAAATATTGCACTTTTTTGTACCTAATCTTCGGGAAGTTGAATAGAAAACCGGGCTATTTTTACCTTCTCTTCCCTGCTTGCAAGACTACGATGGAAAGAAACCAACTAATTGTCAAATGGTATTTTTTTTCCTTTGTAGCACTATTCATTTTCGCTCAGTTCCCTCAGTTCTTCGAGACTGAATTAATTCATCGAATTCTCGTTTGAAACTCGATGCCATTGTTGTCAACGGAGACCTAGAAAACAATCATTTTCAGGGCATTTGGAAAAATTAATAGACATACGCCTTCTGTTTCGGGAAATGGTAATTTAGTGTGTTTGCCCTCTACATGCACGTAGAAATTCTCTAGTTAATAATCTTTTCAACTGCTTTCAGCCTTCAGGTCATCTCTGCCAGTCCTTTTAATTCAGTATGTAGAGGGAAAGTGTCCTGACCGATAAATAGCGAAAGTTTTTTTTTTCTCCTTTTAAAAAATTACCCGTTTTCCATATTACATTGTCAATACAGCCAATCATGCACATAAATTGAAAAAGAGCAAACTAAAACAAGTTTCATGTTTGAAGGCCTTTTTATTGGCGCTTGTACACTGAATATATGAATAGAATAAGTGATAAATACATTGGTATCAAGATAAATACAGATATATAATTGCTACGGAACTGTTTCCTACATTTTCCTTTCTCAAATGCAATCTGTCTGTCAATAGGGCTACATTATAGTGACAGCGGGTGGGAGAGGGAGAGAAAGAGCCACAACTACATCTAAAACATTTCTTTGATTTTTTTTGGCAATCAGTTCCCATTTTTATTGACATTACAACACAGCAAAACCACGGCATAGGGATCTAACTTGGATTCGCCACTTTCGGAAAACTCCCAATCCTTTTCCTCATCCCACCCCACCTCCACAAGGAAAAGGAGTACCAGTACAGTTTCGGTGTGGTTTAACAAGCTGGGAATAGTTTCAAACAAACTAAAAATTTGCACAAACAAAAAGACAGAAAACGCCACTTGATTAAGTTAGATTTTTGTACCACAAGCAGGGCAAGCTCTTTAAGAAGGTTGTACTTGGGTAATTGAACTTTGCCTGGCGGCTAATTAAGCTTAAGGATAATTAACTAAAATTTTAGCAGTAAATATTTTGGTTTCTCCTTAATGACGTATTCATCATATTTTCTCACTGAGATCTCTACTGAAATGTTTTCAACGATTAAATGATAAAACGTTCCTACGAAATATGCATGTCTACTCTAATTACTTAATCTCTGAGCAAACTGTTTTAGCAACTACTTGATATTCTTCGTCGCTTATTTCCTAACTCCGTCTCTTGTGTTGCTCCTTTTCCCGTTGTCAATGTTGTGATCCCTGTTTGCTTGAATAGACTCCTGGGACCTTGAAGAAAAAGGTAGCTATTTGTTAGTGATAAATAAATGTAAACTTAATAAATAAAAACATGCGTTCGATGCCCGCGACACATAAAACAAGCCATTCAAAACTAAAACAGATTAACAAAGGCATGTTTCGCCCGCTCCTTACACGTGCAAAACAATCATAAGCCAAAGCAGCCATACTAAGTACTGATGCCTATGATTATAATTCAGCATGGAATTCAAAGCAGGGACTGGCTTTCGATTCGATCTAATTCAAGTAATTTGTTGCATTTGTTCTCACATTCAACGCCTACGCAGCCACGGGGAAGAAAGAGAACACATAGTTGCCTTTTGTCTTTGCATGTCGCTAGCTAATTGGAAAAGGCTGACTGACTGACGGACTAACTGACTGACCGACTAACAGACTTACTGACTGACTGACCGACCGACTGAATGACTGACCGACTGACCGACTGATTGACTGACTAACTAACTGAGAGACACACTAACTGAGCGACCCAAATCTAACTACCCACAGTCGTTCGCCATCTGAGTTGCTCATTGGTCCATGTACCCAGATAACAGTCACAGGAACCGAGCGTAGTTCTGTTTGAGTTCCTTGATGACGTCTTGGGTGCTTGTGCAGGGCCACTTGATGATTTCTGTCCTGTATCTTTTCTCTGTTATCATCCCCTTGTTCAACTTCCTCAAGGGTGACATCGATGGCTCCACTTTCTTTCACGGCAGAGAGGAGGCTAGGCTTTTCAATTTGTCCTGTCTGTAGCTGGCTTTTAAGAACGTTTGTTTCCGCTAATCCGCGTAATTCTCCCTGCAAATCGTTGAGAGGCAGAAGCAAAGACAGACAGCACGAAAAGGACCAATGTGGATTTTTGCGCCATTCTTTGATGTACCTATACAGGAACACTGCGTACTGAACTGAAATAAACGAGAAACCAAGTCATACACTGAAAATAGACATTTAAAATATCTGGAAAGATTTAGGGACAACTATTTTGTGTAATGCAGAAACAGGCATTAAGCTTGAAATGATGCTAAATTTTGGTGACATAGCCCCAGTAAGATGATTGCTACAAAAATGTCACTTCACAGATCTTCACATGTCGATAGGCTAAAACGCCTCCTGGCATATTTGGTAAAATTGGCAAAGTTTGATGGTATATAGGTCTTTGAACGGTCTTGTTCCCGAATACCTCTCATCTAACTTTACAAAACGGAATCTAGCACGCTACTCTTTAAGAGAGTACGAAAACAAACTAATTGTTCCCTTTCTATGAACAAATAAAAACAATTTTAGTTACAGTGGTGCAACCCTCTTGAAAAGGCTACCCTGTAAACTAAGAAAGGCTATCTCGCTTAAAAAAAAAAATAATAAAGAAATAAAGCGCTTGCTCAATCCTGAATTTATAAACTAGATACACTGCATTCATTTTTTTTCTTTTGTTTTTTTAATAATAATTATATTTACAAGACACAATTCTACAACATTACAGAATCGCGCCCAATGCAGGTCTCATTACACTACTCTACTTACAAAACAATACTTATACGTTACTTACAATATGGTTACTTATGTTGGCAATACAATACTGAATACAATTACTTTTATCTACATGCAATACAGGCTACTTACACTACTAACAATATAATACTCTACTTACATTACTTGCTGAACATACACTTACTTACAATAGTTATACTGTATATTGACTTTGAGGAGGGAGGAGTACTTCTCAATAAAGATTTAATTAAGACAAATTTTCAAGATTGTATTGAATGAATAGCTTACTGATAAAATCCTGAATGGAGATGGCTAGGCTATTTAACTTGCTTGAATAAATATAATGGCGCATAAATAAGGCGGTGTAGTTGCATTTCCGTATTATTGTTGTGTCGTGGGAGGTTGCAATAATGCCGAACAAGGTCTCCTCTGTGGTAGGAGAAATTTGGCACGCATTCACTCGGTTGAACCAGTTCAAGACCTTTTGGGTAAACAGTTTGGTAAACATACATTCGATAAAAGAGTGCTCAACTGAATCTTTATCTCCGCAGTATAGACATCTATCGTCCTCCCTAATATCAAATCTGAATAGTTCTTCTTAGTTACTGTCGTTCTGTGGGTTAATTCAAATTGAAACTCTTTTAGTTTAGTTTCCTTACAAATGCTTTTCAGTGATTTAAAGATCTTAGTCCACTCGTCTTTCTTTAAAGAGAGTTTTTCGCTCCAACGTTGAGGGCCCGTTTGATCTTCAGTGTGAATCTTGACGTTGGGCAAATTATAGAAGTCCTATGACTTAGCCTTGCACAGTTAATTTGTGTCGATTCGTTGAGGCAGAAGATATTATCCTTTCCGGTAAAAAATGATTTGTTCGTGGTGTCGGAGCACTTGGCTACAGACCTTAAGCGTTCCGGAATAGCGCTAACAACTTGATAATACTTTAAAAAACTGGATTCACAGGAGTATTTATCACGAAACTCGTGGAATGTCAAAAAATTGCCGCTTTCATTCAGTAGGTCATTAATCGATAGAATATCCTTTTTAAACCAATCATTAAGGAAGATGGGTTTCCCGTCCACCAATATATCTTTGTTATTAAACATACTAACCCCTGCTTTTGATCGTACGAATAAGGAGTTTTTAATTCGTTGAAGAAGTCTCGTATCTTCTTATAGAAGAGCTGGAGGTCGTTAACGTAATTCGTGTCGTAGTTGCACCTTAGTAGAAAATTTAACCCTCCCTTTCTTCTGAAATAATGCTTTGGAATAATACACCAATTACTATTGTCCGAAGCTAGTCCGCAACAGTCTCGGGATCCAGGCGAGTTTTAGGGCTTTTAACATAATATCAACATCGGTCATGCGTATTCCACCGTGGTCTAGATCTTGGTAAAGACCTGATCTTTTTATATTATCTTTTTTGTTTTTCTAGAGGAACTTAAAAGATTTTGTTCTTACAATTTCCGCAATTCCTTTGGGAGCAACCAGATTAGAGGCCGAATAGATAAGTTGCGATATACCCAAGGTTTTAATTAACATGGTTCTTCCAAATATCTTCAAGTCCCGTGAACTCCACATATCCAACTTAGTTTGCAACTTTTGGATCTTTTTGTCGAAGTTGAGCTCGTTATTCTCCTTAATATTATACGAAAAATATATCCCCAATATCTTAACAGGGCAGTGGAACCATTTTAAATCCAGAGGCTTATTTCTATTGCTTTTCCATTTCCCCAACCAACGCGCCCTCGTTTTCTTTACATTTAGGGACAGACCAGCAATTCGTTCGAAATCCCCAACAATTTTAATTTCTAAAGATTCTATGTCCGCATTGAATAGAGTAGTATCAGCAGCGAATTGGGACAGCTTAATTTCGTTACCTTTCCTCTCACGTTGGAATCCTGACGTATGTTATTTGAGAGTGCCTCCGCAGAAAAAAATAAACAAAGATGGGGAGACGGGGCAACCTTGTCGAACTTCTTTTGATGGTTTAAACCAACTGGTTATAAAACCATTGTTTTGTACCGCACTTTCTGTGTTCGTGTAGAATATCTTAATCCAACGCTTGATGTCACTACCAAAATTAAAATTGTCTAGCGTCTTCATTATAGAGGGCCATTCAATCGAATCAAAAGCTTTAAGGAAGTCTGGTGACGTTAGAATGCCAGGTAGGTTTTGTAGACTCGTATATTCCATTATGTCACTCATAAGTCGGATATTTTCCCCAATGTATCTCCCTTTTACGACGCCTGTTTGGTCAGGGTGGATCAGGTTTGGCAGTGTTAGTTCAATGCGTTTGGCTATTGCGTTTGATGTTATTTTAAGATCAACATTAAGCATCGGTCTCCAGTTTGAAAGAACTAGGAGTGACCCGTCTTCTTTCGGAATTAAAGTAATTATTGCCCTTCGTTGTGAAATGGAGAGTTCACCTTTCTCGTGCGCTTCGTTGAAACTTGCTATTAAATCATTTTCTAAAAGTTCAAAAAAATAGGCATAAAATTCAACGGTAAATCCGTCTTCCCCCGGTGCTTTATCATTCTGAAAGGTTTCTAGTATCTTTTTGCATTCTTCGTACGTAGGTAGACCCTGCAAGGTTTCTTGCACGTCCTCTGAAAGCTTAGGGGATTCAACATTGTCAGTGATTGTGTCCTACGCAGTTTCAGAAAAGGTTAAATCCGAGGTATACAGGTTTCTATAATAATTTTCAATTTGCTCTAGAATCATTGTCTCGTTGCGCGTAATAGAGTCATCTTGTAATCGAAGTTCACTGATAGTTTTTTTGTTGTAATTACTTTTTTCAAGATTAAAAAAATACTTTGTTGGGCGTTCAACATTTTCTATCCAGCGGCGTTTTACTCTAAACATTACCTGTTTTCCTTTTTCTTCGTAAATACAACCCTTATAAATTTATAATAATAATAATTATAATAAAGACAAAAACTAGAGCTAAGCTTTACAAAATGCTATAATAATTACATAATTTGATGTCTGTTAAACCTGTAAAACATGTTTCCGTATCTAATCATGATATCATGGTTACTACAACTAATACTAATACTACTATCATCATCATAACATTAATTAACATATTCCATACAAATTGGTATATACAAGGTAAAAGTAAGTAAAAGAAATAAACTATTAAAACCTATTTCAATAGTGTTTACATAATGGCTCCCTCCTGGGTTTCATTGTCAATATCGGTATATTACAAGGTAAAAGTAAATAAAAGAAATAAACTATTAAAACCTATTTCAACAGTGTTTACATAATGGCTCCCTCCTGGGTTTCAACATCAATATCAATGTTCTTAAAGTCACAACTGAAAGGCTTTCCTTCTAGCTCTTGAACCTCTTAGGCAGATTAGTGCGGATCTTAGTAAAGCGAAGGATGTCCTTGCTCTTATCCAGGAGATTGTTTTAGCATAATGTTCTCCTTTCTTGATGGAGATCAGCTGCGCCAGTCTGGAATGGTATTGCAAACACTCGTTTCCCATGCCGCCTGCAGCTGTTGACGTGAAAATAAGGGGTGTAAAAGGTCCTTGTTCGATATCCAAAACCCTCCTCGCGTAAAGGCGCTTCTTCTCGTTCTCATGATTGCGGTATATCTGTTGGAGCTCTAGGTCCCCATACGAATCAGCATTAGGGTGACAAACCCTCACGTCAAAGAATGCTGATCGTTGGTTCTCCCAGAACCCGCGCGCATGAATATCTAATCTCGCATCTGGAGCTCGATTAGAACCTCTTCCCAGCTGTTCACCCGAGACAGGCTCAATCTCAACATCGGTACAAACCATATTCAGGAGTTCGGCTTCTAAGTCCCTCAGCTCATTGTGACGTTGGGTAACGAACCCACCTCTCTTGCATATCATTGCGTGGTCCACTGTAAAAGCCTCACCGCATACACAGGTGGAGGGGATATCATCAACCGGCTAATCGTAGCGCAGTTTGATTGCATCGCGGAACTCTCTCTTATTTAGATTGAAACCCATTTCACGAAGGGGGAGTACCGTCAGCCAAACAGATGACCCTTTTTCCGCAGCAAGGTCAAGTGCCCGTTGGACTTTCTGTGGGGCTACGTAAATTCGTAAATTGATTTAAGTTCCGTTTTCAGTCCGTCATATTCCCGTAGTACTCCATCGATGTAGGGGGAAGAAAAATTATCGCAGATAATAAAATCAAGGTGGTCTATTCTACGTCTTAATTCCTGTTCTCGGTTGCTGATACATTTTGCTTTACTTTTGGAAAAGAAAATAGTCGCAGATCTGATTTCCATTTTCATTAACTCCCAAAAGAACCTCTTATCCGTCATATGGCTATAATAACTGCACGCGTGGGCGTATGTATCACGAACCGTACTAACATACTGCATATCATTCAATAGGGTGTTGTTAAATTTACAGACTCCTGGTCCCCGAGGAGGTTTGTTGGGCCAAGATAGCGAAATGTAAATTGCGTCATGGTCAGGCGCGATTGCATGGTAAATTTCCGAATTCTTTACATCCCCAGAGAGATTTTTTGCAATTAAGAAAAAGTCAATCCTAGACTTAAGTTTAAGAGATTTTGATTCGTACGTGAATTTGCGAAACTTTGGATGGCGAATTCTTTGAATATCCACTAAGTCAAACATTTCCATCGTGGTCATAATGAGATTACGGTAACTAGACGGTTTCCACGGTGCACCTCCGAACTTATCTTTTTTTGATAAAGTACAATTCCAGTCTCCCCCAACAATTAGCGAGGTGAGCTCTGACTGATTATGTAGTTGTTGAGCTCTTGCATGAATTGGAGTTGATTGACCTGATCAATAGGTGCGTAAATATTGCACAGTGATAGTTTTTGTCCATTAAGAGTGACTGCAATAAGCACTATTCTGCCTGAGTCATTGGCATAAGAATAATCAACTTTGGTTGTACAAAGGGATCAATTGAAATACACACGCCCTTACTATGCGTGGTGCCATGTGAGAAAAATAGTTCGCCACCCCATTCTTTTCTCGAAATCTTTTCATCGGCTTGTTCTGAATATGTTTCTTGCAAAAAATAAATGTTTGCTTTTTGATCTTTTAGTTATGAAAATATACTCCCCCTCTTGATTTGATTTCTGATTCCCCGAACGCTCAATGATAAGATGTCAAATTTGGACAAGTATCCGTATTCATATTACTCGATAGAAAAGAGAAAAACGAATTAAATTACGAGAAAAAAGAAAAGATACAAAAACTCACTAAAGTATAAACAATCCAGACAACGCACACAAACAAAGACACACAACAACACGAGAGAGAACAACTAAACCTTTTTGCAAGTAGGGTAAAGAGATAAGTCACAGTTCTAAACAGACGGAGACAGAGTCCGTCCCCTCTCCCAAAATACTTCTTAGCAGGCTACAGATTCTCGAGGTCCTCTAATTCGATGATATTGATGGGTCTCCCGTCCGGCGAAGCCTTCACGTAAATTGTTCCGTCCATCGACCATGCGCTCAATAGCTCGCCATCACTACGTTTCTCGTTAGCTCAAGACATGATGCGGCGGCGATAGGAAGTTAAGTTTCCGTTGATGAAGATCTGTGCCGATTGTACTCTCGTTGCGTAGGAGGATTCGGGGAAGAGGTCGGCCAGTTTGACTTGTTTAAGTTTTGTTCTAGCTCTGTAGAGATTCGTCTTGGCTTTGTGACTAACAAATTTTGCAATTATTGCTTTGTTGCCTCGAGTATTTAATTTATGGGAATTTTCAATGTCATCGGGGCTGACAGGAACCTCTAGCGCCTCTGCTATTTTTAGGATAGCCTCTTCTGTGGAGTTTTATGCGCTTTCTGGAATTCCATGAAATTGAAGAGAGTTTTTCCTGGTATATTGTTCTAAACGGTCTTGAAGGTCGTAGAGCTCTGCTATTTCTTCTTGTTGTTCATTTATTCGTTTCTTCGCATCGTCGAGCTCTTGCTCCGTAGCTGCAAACTGTGTTCTGGATTTGGTTAGTTGTTTCTTGAGGTCCACAATCTCAGTTTGCTGTTTGTTTACAGTGTATTTTAGTTCTTTTTACGTCTTCGCTGATTTTCCTGTTTTCCAATAGAATATTATTGACTGTGATTTGTGTATCCACCAACAGCTCTCTTAAGTTCGTTAAACTGGGTTCTTTGTGGTGGTCCTCGGTGGTCGGGGGTTCTGTTACGAAGGCTTCGCCTTCGACAGCCGCAATGTTGGTTCGCTTGGAATCTGACTGCCCTTCTTCTATGGAGCCGCGTTCACTACGTTTGTGCTTTCGACCTCTTCCAGTCATATGATATTATCGTGGGTCATTCCCTGCTCGTTAATACTAAGAAAGATTGATTACTTTCACATTGAAGGGACGTAGACTGCTGCATTAAAACGCGTGCCTTGCGCTACGTCCACGCATGCCCTCTCCACATGCACACGGCATTCATGGAAAACAGGTTTGTTATTAGCATTAATGTAATTTTTTACTTATATACTAAATGAATTGCAATGATAAGATTAGTTTTAATATATATAGAATTATATTCATCGTATTTGTAAATCCTGATAAATTTTCAACTTGTATAAGGAAAGATAAACAATTGAAGATTAAGATTAAAGTTTGATTACTATAGGTTGAGTGAAAAAAAGTTTAAAAGCAGCGAGAGCTTTTATAGCCCTCTACAAGCTAAATTGGGTTGAAACTACAAGAATGAAATTTAACGATGCATGGTAGGCCAAAATGCTTCCTTTTGGATCCACAATCAAAGATTTGCGATCAATAGGAACCGTTAGCACGAAAGGTTGAAGAAATGAAATCATTTTTTCCTTGATGCCGAATTCTCCGGCTAATCACCCAAAATCCACGCCGACCATGTCTCGAATGAATATAGGTTGAGCGTACATGTATGGTCGTTTGCAAATAGCTCCAGCTATCAAATTGTATTATCATTTTATATTTATCTTACCTACAAGGAGGCCAATAACCAAAGAATTTGCTCCAAGGACCAAAATCTTGAATGAAACCGCGTCCATGTCTGTGTCGATCGAGGCTGAAATGTTTTCCGCGGGTATTCTACACACGGCTCCAACACCAAGGTTGAGAACAGTAACGGCAAGGGACGTCGCCATTAATCTGTTCTCCGTTACGTCTCGTATGGGTTTGATCCATGAAAATAGCATTCCGTACATCCCGGCAATGACCCACGCCAATCCAATGTAGGACCTGCTCTCTTGTCCTACCAGAATCAGCCCAGACGTAAGGATTACTTTACGAGACGTTTCAACCAATTCCCAATACCACGCGCGATGTTCGTAGTTTTCAAAAAGAAAACGCAATCCTGAGATAATTTCCATTCCAGCTACCGGCGCCTGAAGATTTTCCTCTTCCATAGTAGCTACCATTGCTCTTTGCTTCCTCCAAAGCACAATGAATGAGGAGATCGGGAGGGCAATGATGTAAGCAATAGAGATATAGGCCAGAATAAGCCACTGATTGTACTTTGTACCATGACATTTTATGCTGTAATCTGCTTTCATGTACTTGAGGCACAGTTCTTCTTTATCATCACGGCAAAGCTTCTGGCAGGCTATTGGTAGGACACTGACTGTCCGGGCACACGTACTGAGGTAAGTCAAGTACAAGAAGAAGAACAAATTCCTGAACACGAGCCCTTTTATTTCTGAGATTTTTCGTGACTTATCATCATTCCGTAGGTTTCGATTCCGTAAGATTATTGCCTTACGGACTCCATAAACGGCAACGGAAATACCAATAACAGCAGCATTTATTGCCATAATCGCAAACAGACTTCCAAAAGCATTTACTTGTAACCACGTGAAAAGGCAGCCTACTGGTGCAATCTGAAGTACATCCATCTGTAGTATTTCTGAATATTTCGCAACTGCTTGCAGAGAGCCTGGCCATTTTATGTAGGAGAAGACTTGAAGTAACCCATGAGTAACCTGATAGAAGCCAATTACAGTCTTAAGTTTGGAAAAGAACATGTCTATTAGGGTGCATTTTTCTTCCTCCGCTTTCTTTTTCTTGATTGTCCACAGTAAAACCACAGTTATTATAATTGCAATAGCTGCAATGATCGATAACTGTCCCACTATCCATTTCTTTGAAGGACATTGTATGCACGTTTGAAACTGCTTATAGTAACCTGAGCTGCAAACGTCACAGAGTGGACCTTCGTAATCATTTTCACACGGGGAATCCAAACCACCCTTGCAAGACTCTTCTCTTGGACATCTGTAAGGCGTCGGAATCGGGAAAGGGTACTGAACGCTGGAAACATCTAATGCTGGCGAAATTGCCAGGAGATTCGCAATGAAATGTCTGTAACGATCTGTGTGTGTCTTGTTCCGCCATTCCCACCAATAACCAGATTTTAAAGAAACGTAGTCATCTCTGCATGTCAGTCCTCCTACGCATTTGTGACATTTCTCAAACATATGAGTTCGATAAAATCCTTCCAAACACACGCAAGCACGATGTCCAGCGAAGAAATCAGTTTCTGTTCCTGTTGAATATTGACACACAATATTGCAAAATGACTTTTGGTGAAATTCATCTACAGTAGCTTTATTATATGTGAACGTGTTCTAAAGGGATAAAATATATACCTCACCTAAAGGGCGATATATTCGCACTTGAACAGTTTCCTTCGGTTTCCCTGCATCAAACCGATCTTAAAAATAGTCCTTCCTATTATTTTAATCCAGTAATACCCTTTTTTCTATCGATAAACATCTATACTATGACTCTTAAGAAGAATCCTATGCAGCGCTCCACTACAGACCTACATGTGCTACTGACAAGTTGTATCCATGATGAATTTTTACCCAAATAGGCTTTTCTTTTGTCAAGTAGTGTCTACTTTCGCGTTCTTGAGAAAGTTTCCATACACATGACCTCTAGGGTGATCATCAAATTTATTTACGATATATTTCCATGGTCATTTGTCAGACCTAAAAGTGATGGTTTTGATTTCGTGACATTTTCCTTCTAAAACTGCAAAATACAGCTTTTTGCCTCATTACTATTGATCCGAGACGTCCTTTGAAATGACTTTTTTTTAGCCGTTCACGCACCACTGGTTTTATTCACGTGATTCAAAAAAAGCAACCGCGTGATGACGATTTCATGATTGTGTGATGAGTGAATCTCTGCCGTCGGGGAAGTTGCGGGGAAGTTGCTTCACAATTTGCTTGTAGGTTTGTTGAGTTTCGCACTTTCTAACAAGATGCAATCCAAGATATGTTATAGAGAAGAGTTCGAAAGATGCAAAATCCATCGCATGGATAAGATTTGCCTCGAACTTTTGAAAAATTTGCAAACGCTGTGCTGCAAACTTTGGCCATTCGCGCCAAGAAATGATATCATTATGTGATCACCTTTTTTGAATCACGTGAATGAAACCAACGGTGCGTGACACGGCCAGAAAATCAAGCCATTTCAAAGGACGTCAGTGACTCTTAAGTTCGACGCAAGTATGCCATCTGAGTTAGCCTTCGCTCCAAAGTCTAGTGAAATTGGTGCATGATTAGAGTGCCGTTTGAACCGCGTATTAGGTAATCATTAAGAAAAGGTGCTTTGAACAATCAAAATCAAGCATTTGGTTTGACAAATTAATATATTTCGATTGTTACCTTCTGGACAGGACTTGCAGTCTTGCTTTGATGTTCCTGGCGTTTTGTCAAACGGTACAAAAGATCCATTAGGACATTTCTTGCAGCTTTCTCCAACGTAACCGACATCATCAGAGTAAAATCCTCCTGCAAACAATGTTCATTAACGATATGTTCATGGATAGTACCACTATACTACCACGAAGATACATTTGACTGATTGTTTCAAATTGCCTATGAGCAGTAACTAAAGGTCGAAGAATATGACATTTATTGTAAATAAATGAGATATTAAGAGGTCAACAATAACTCGGACTTTTGGCTTGGAAAGAAAAAAGTAACAGCCATAAAATCACACAATACAATGCGAGTAACTTGACTGGTGCGGATCATTAATGTTCATTCTCTTACTTGTAAATTAAAACGTCAACCGCAGCAAAATAAACTGTCGGGACTGGATCACGTCGAACGTACGGCCAAGCTTTCAACGTCTTTGCAACTGCTCCATAGGTTGGGTGATGGGCATGTAATGAACAACAGTCAACATTGCTTCTCACTTTCTCATAGACTATTCATGACTCTTAGAATGCTCCCTTCACTGTTGTGGCCCCGTGTTAACTGCCTTGTTTGTCAATAGAGATGCATCACTCATTTGAGTCTCAGAACTGTTGACAGAGAGTAAAGGAGCTCCCTTTTGAGTGAGGCCTCCTCTGAGTCCCCAGGTGGAGTTGAACCCTTAACCATGCACGCTGGATGTTAGGAATGGGGTTCGGCTCACATTGGCGGCACAGAAGTTTTATTTTTCGAGTAATGCGTCTTGAGAACGCTCCTTCATTTATTTGTGTTTAACCCACGTCACCATTCCAATTTTCATACTATATAAGTATAGTACATTGTAGTTGCAATGTATTGTAGAGTGGCATGGTTTCGTGGCATGTAGTATAGTGTCGTATACCTTCATTGCACTATATACTTTCCAAAGTGAGGTATCGTTATGCATATAGGTATTGTTAATTAGAACTTGAGACAAGAACATTGCATATACTTAAATAGCTAATATAACCAATTATTCATACATTTTTACTCTGTTATTTTGTTTTCCGGTCACCCCAAAACGCAGACCATGTAGACTGCAGACTGCAGACTGCGGACCGTGCAGACCATGCAGAGTATGCAGACTGAATACTTTTTTCTTATTCTTGTTTTTGCATTTACTCTTGGCTCGTATTTGTTTGGTTCTCGCTTCAAAATAGTGTTCAATTTTATATCAGAGTGTTTGTTGTTCTGACTATCTATGCACTGGCGCTAGGCCGCGCGAGCTCGGTATGTGACTGTTGATTCAATAAACGAACGCGCTATAGACTTTGAAAGAGAAACTCCCTTTGGTTCTAAATATAACTAAGTAAAGTTATTTTAAAATGTACAAATAAACTTCACTTGTAATGTAATGTCATACGTAAGATGTACATTTTCTTCTCATGGTGTACCAAATGTAATTCCAAATGGCTGTTGGAACGTTACCACGATCACGTCCAAAAAGCCGAGTGCATGTAAAGATTACAGAAAGCCGACTATCATTTGAAATTATCAGCGCAATACGGTTGCCGTGATGAATTCATGTGATGATAAATTTATCGGGCCTTACGACAGTGGGGTTTTTATGGCGATTTAGACTAAGAGTGGTCCCTCTTTCGCCTAGTCCGTCGGGCGTGAGGCGAAAGCAATCCTGGCGGAAATAATTTCGCGCGGAAATTTTTTTCTCGAGGTTTATTTACGGTCACGCTCAACGGACTAAGCTATTAAAGGGAAAGAGAGAATACCCGTAGTCTAATGGGTATGGTATGTGCCTTTGTGATGCAAGAGCAATTTGTGGGACGACGTCGCTTCGATTCACCGTCCTTGCTTCATTTATGAGGAGGAACGAAGACCACAGAAATCGAAAAAAACAAACAAACAAACAAACAAACAAACAAAAACAACAAATTGAACGAAAGAAATAAAACTGCAAACCACAAACACGTTAAAAATAGACGCAATTTGCTCCCAAAATGTATGGAAGGCATAAAAGAACACCCTATGTTGAGGTAAGTGAAGTTTATTTCTATGCTTTATTTTAGTATATTTAGGACTAAAAGGAATTTCCCATACAAAGTCTATTAAACGCGGTCGTCTGTTGAATCAACAGTCAGATGGTGAGTTTGTGCAGCCTGTGGATAAATTACAAACCCTAGGATATATTGAACACATTTTGTAACTAGAACCAAAAAGGTGTGAGTCAAGTGTTGGAAAAAAATTACTCAGTCTGCACGGTCTGCACAGTCTGCACGGTCCGCAGTCTGCAGTCTGCAGTCTGCATGGTCTGCGTTTTGGGGTGACCGCTGTGGCTAGGTGTTGTCCACGTAAAATAAACTGTCTATGCCTATGTATATGCGCGATAAAGATAATCAGGTAATCACACGAATTAAAAACCGCCGGGCAGCGAAAGACAGTGTAAAGCTTACCTGCGGTACAATTTGTGCATCCGTCACTTCCTTTCGTGAAAGGATTAGAAAATGTTCCCAGGGGACATGGTAATAAGAAAATCTCCGACCCGCTGTTGTGAATAATTCTGAATCCCGAAGCCAAGAGAGAGGAAGTAAAAACCTTCTCGTACGCGTAAGAAGAACCAGAGCGAATAGCTTCCGTCTGGGAATCAATAGGATTCCTAGGAGATAATAAATCGCTAGTTTACAGAAGCAATAGCAATAATTATCATACCGTTATTGTCTATTTTTTCAAGGTTTTATAGAAGTTTTGCTGTTTAACAGCACAACGCCCCAATGCGATATTTCTCGTGAACTTGCGCAAAGTTAATTAGATTCCTAAACAAAGTTACAGATAAGGAAACTGGTTTTCATGTGTGATATAATCGCTTTTACTAAAGCTGGTTACATGTATACAATCAAGAAACCCGCTTGATTATAATATGAGTTCTTTCTTTACTTTTTTCCAGCCGTTTCTAAGAATACAGAACGTGGCCTAGATTTCGAAAAAAGTGGAGAAAATGCGTCAATTGCGATGTTTAATCGCGATGAACACACCCTGAACACTCTATCAGTAGTCACTGTAGAAATGTAATTCATAGTCCCCACTAACGCTAGAAAATACTTTTTATACGGAAATATATCGACTTCCAATTGATGGTGGACACTCGATCATTATCTCTTCGGTTCCTGTAGGACAAAACGGCTGGTATATTTACCTTTATTTCGGAGAGCTTCACCTTTCATGTGGTACTGAGACTTTCAGTAGTTGTTCATCCATCCCTCACCGAGGTTTTGACATGACTTATTTATTCATTAACTTAGCAGCCTTGAGCTCATATGAGGTAAGGATCACAGAACCGTTTTAATGAGATGCAGGCCGTGTAGGTACAGACACGTGAGAAGTAATAGTCAACTCCTTCCTAGCGACCACTTCTCGTAAGCGACCACCTCCCGTAGGTGACCACCTTTTTGTGCACAGGTGGACAGGCATATGATCGTGCCTTCGGACATTTTGTGTATTTGTTGTTGCTTAATTAGCTTTAATTAGCTTTAGAAGATATCAACCTTAGAGCTCGGACGGACAAAAACGGACTTGGTATGACAATCACGAACAATTCTTTTAAAGTAACGTAACTTTTCCAATTCAACTGGAGAAAACTTTAAACAGGTCATTTGGCCAGTAGGTTTGTATAATTTGACTGAGAGGGCTTATTAAGCTTGACAAGAAGGTTAATGTATTTCAATTTTCCACTTTATATATAAAGACCAGAGTTAAATTTTGCGGCGTAACAATGCTAAAGTGGCGCTGTACTTGGCTTTGTCGATGACTTCTGAGATGCTGACAAGTTAAGCACAGTCTGTGTGTGTCCCACGAAAAAGGCGAAAAAAGGGGGAAACCACCCACAAGTATTGGAAGTGGTAGTAGGGAACGGAAAGAAAAACGCTTCAACCCATGAAATCCGCCTAGCAAAGAACTAGATGTGTACACAAAACGCGTGATAATAAGAGAAGCAATGAGAGTCGTTCTGACGTTTATTTTGAAGAATCATGTCCACGACCTTGATAATCAGATGAGAAAACAAACCAAAGTCGGACTGATTGGCCTCGAATTAACTGCAGATCTAGCGCGGTCTCGAAGATGTGGTGGGATAAGAAGATATGCAGAAGATGTAGCCACTAGGCCACAGGAAATGAGCATTATTCAGAAGATGAATAAGCGGTATGTGGACGATATCAACATGGCCACACAGGCAGCACCAGATGGACTGAGGTACAGGAATGTACAGATCTTCAAGGATGAAGGTGCTGTGGAGGAGGATAAGGAATCAGTGAGGATGAAAGGACAATGACATTGGTCAAACGAATAGGACATGACATCCAACCTTCGATTAAGCTTGAAGTAGACTTTCCATTGAGGCACCGAGATAGAGAGTTACCGATCCTTCACTTAAAGGTTTAGGTGGAGATGAGAGGCGGCGGAAGTGAGAGAACCGTGTGATAGGTATGGTGTGACACACGAAATTAAATGCCCCGAATGTGGCGACGTGTATATAGGAGAAACGTCGAGAGCTGTTTATACCAGAGGGACAAAACACCTGAGGTCACTTAATAATAAGGAACAGTTATCGGCCCTATGGAAACATAGCAGGGAAAAGCACGAAAATAAAATTCAGTGTTACAACCCGTTACACCCGCACGGGTAGACTAAGTAAGAAACCGAACAGACTTGACTTGTAATGGTACCCCGTGGGTACCCCGCGATAGTATTTATAGCGTCACGTGACTCTCGCGTTGTTCCTTCGTGTTTCTTTGCAAAAGTTGTTAAACGATGCTTGTCGAAAGCCGTGAAAATGAAGTGCTGTGTAAAGCTGTGAAGCCGTAAATAAATACGTTGTGTTACCAGAACATTCAGAAATTCAAGATGAACGTAAGCGGTGTTGTTTCAAATGACGCCATGGTTAGACAAATCTCTGAGAGCGTTATGATAGACGGGGTACCAGGAAATTAATTGATGAATTCGAAAAGCGAGTAGAACTTTTTCCGCAATCCTCGTGCAGTGGTCTCAGATGACGGAGTTTAAAGGATATTCTGTGACTATATACTTGAAGTAATTACATTTCGTGGATGCCTGTATGGATGGATTTATGGAATCCAATATGGCGCACAATTTAGGGGGCTATTTTTAGCGAAATATATTTTGCAGTGCCAATTTACAGGTTTTTTAAACAGTTTTAGGAGTTTTTTACAGTGTGTCGAAAGAATATCTAGGACGAGATGTCTTTTCATTCGTACGTACGATGAAACATTTGGGTTCTTGCTAACCCGGCGGAACATTGCTGAACAAGCTGATGGAAAGGAGCTCGTGTTGAGATCTGAATTCCAGCTTTCAAGTCTTGTAGGGAAGCTGGGTCTCAGTTTAGTAGACCTCGCTGTCAAATGAGGCAACATACTTTGAAAGTTTCAGTTCCTCTTCCACTCTTATCCCGTCCTCTTCGTACTCTCGAAGATGGTCACCTGCTCGGATGGAAGACTCTTCCAGAATTACTTGACTTTAGCTTCACAGGAACGTTAATGACGAGTGAAATGTCACATTTAATTTTCAAGACATTTTCAAGACATCGCTGTTAGGAAAAGTTTATGCCGATATGAAACGAAAGAAAAACGGTGGTTGTGGTTGTTCAGCTTCATGGTTTCTTGGGCCTGTTTATTAGTCAGTACAGCACTGGGGTGGTTAATCCGTTCCGCGCTGTGATTCTTATTCAAGCTGTACACGAATATATGCAGGCCAAACAATGGAACGAGGCCGTGGTGATCCATCGACTTTGGCTCCGGTCAAATGACTTTAAGTAATTAAGGGTTCCACATTATTGCTCAGCCAGCTCTCTAGTCTTCCGCTCAAAGTTAGCGGTGGGATGGCCCAGATATCGAGCCTGGCATCGGAAATAGCACATATGATCCTCGTAGGACTGCTTGGTGCGAGGAATTTTTGCCAGGTCATCCACCCCGAGGTTGTTAAAGGTCCGGTAATACGGGCAACATTTTTCTTCAACTTGTCTCGCAACTTTGTTGCATTGCAAGTTAAAACCCTCTGTTGCGCGTATTACCACGTTTGTGGCCAACTTGTCTCGCAGCAAAATATAGTGTTGCAAGTCTGCGGAATTTTTCACGCAAAATTGGTCACTCGTGTGTAAATAAAAATGGCGCCTTCTTTAGTATAATTTAGCGTTTCCACGAACTTTCACTTCAATTCTGTTTCAATCAATCAATTCTGTTTATTTGCCTTTTTACCAAGCAATTCTGTTTATTTGCCTTTTTGCCTTTTTACTTCTGGCCGTCATTTTCTTCTTAATTTTCCGTGCCAGCGCAGTTCTCTCAGTGAAGCTCAGTGACGTTTCAGATAACTAGGCGAAAAGTTGTATTTTTGCAACAGTTCTTCCAAGCCTTTCGCCTTTTTTGCTGCTTGTTTTGAAGGGACAAACGAGATGTCCCAAAGACTATGATGGTCCTCGAGGTCTTTGTACAGGGCAAATTTATGACTTTCCGCGAGTTACTGGTCTACTTCGAATATTCACGCTCGTCTTCACCGTCCGCCATGTTTGTTTTGTTTGGCGCGTTGCCGCGCTTCGCGACAGCCAATCACAAGCGTTGAATTAAAATTTGTTGCGAGACAAGTTGTAGCTTCAGTGGTAATACGAGCAGCAAAACTAAAATTTGTTGCAGAAAGTAGAACTCGAGTCTACTTTGCGCAGCATGTTGCCTCAACTTGCAACATTGTATTTTGCTGCGAGACAGGTTGGTCACAAACGTGGTAATACGTACAACAATGTGTTTCAACTTGCAATGCAACAATGTTGCGAAAAAAAAGTCGAAGAAAAATGTTGTCCGTATTACCGGACCTTAAGTCAACCATCGACAGAACACATCATCCCTTGCTCTTTTGGATTGATGTTTGTTTTATAGACTAGATGGCGGCGTAAGTGAACATTCCGATTTACCATTTACCATTGGCCTTTTTTCTAGCGCAGATACTCCTGCCAGTTTTCTTGCTCTTTTTTTATGTAAAAAATTCCATATATCGGCGTCGCTGGTGATTCAGGAACGGGACACCGAATAGGAATCCAATCTGGGAGAGATAGTAACGCAATTCTTCTGTTTGTTCATTCTTGAGGATAAATGATCCTAAAGGCTGGTTTTCACTAGCGACGGAGTCGTAGTCGGAGTCGTAATCTAAAGAGTAGAGCGATACGATCTAGTGAAAATCAAGCCGACGGAGTCAGAAGCAGAACATCGATTCCGCTTATGACTCCGTCGCTTACGATCAAGTGAAAACTGCATTGTCGGAGTCGCAAGCAGAAGCTGAAGAATAAACCAATCACAATGCTCGATACCGGGCCCTGTGATTGGTTGGTTCTTCCGCTTCTGCTTCCGACTCCGATAACCTAGTTTTCACTGGATCATAAGCGACGGAGTCGTAAACGGAATCGGAAGAATGAAATGGAAACGTTCTGATTTTTCCGACTCCGATTCCGTCGAGCTTTTGACTCCACTTAATTTACGACTCTAGGTCCGATTTTCGATTTTCACTTGGTGGTAAGCTCTGTTACTACTCCGACTACGACTCCGAATCCGACTCCGTTGCTAGTAAAAACCAGCCTTAAGGCCACATTGATTTTAAAGACGCTTCGTATTTGGCGAAAGATAACTCTCACTATTTCTTCCTCATCTGCTCCCTGATTTTGTAGGCAGACATTGTAACTATCCATGATGGTCCTCACGACTTGATGGCATGCCAGTGCGAATGTAATTGCACCAGAATGCAAAAAACTTGCTGTTTACTGGCATCCCTGTTACTACCCACATATACGTACAAAGCCTACACATCATTAAACCGGTTCTGTGATCCTCGTCTCGTTATCTCAAGGCTGCTGAATTGTTTAATCAATAAGTGTTCTAATAATCTCAATTAAACTACTAACATGTCAGTTCTCTACCCACGCCAGTTGACTATGTCAGAGCAACGTCCTGAGTGCGGGTCGACCAAAATCTCGCCCGTTTTAAAGAATTCGAATTATTCGTTTTTTGGAGCGACATTGCATAATGTATTGGAAAGTCGTATCACTCCTAACCAACCAAACGTATGCCACTTGCAGATTCAGAGCTTGTTTTAAAATGACAAAGAGAGGGTTCCCTCCACCCTCAACGTCTCTGATACCATGGTGGCGGCATGAGCTTGCCTGTACTTAAGAGGGTTGGCGATTGGCGTGTATATGCGGGCATTCATACACCGTAGGGCTAAATAGAGCGGCGAGAAATTTCTTTGAAATAAACGTGAATCTTTTTAACATGCACTTGAGTTTCAAATTTCGTGTATTAAAGGTGTTTACTAACACAAGCTTAGAGAGTAAAGCGTGTGACAACGAAATAAAATTAACTGACAGATGTACTGTGACGTTTGACTTCGGTGAAAAATATATCACTTTTGCAGTTGCTCTGTTTTTTATCATTCTGAAAAGAACAATAGAATGTCGGTATCATATTAGCACCAGCATTTTTTCCAACGGCAATTGGAATACATAGTGTTTTTACTTGAATAAAAAATAAGACTACGTCACATTCGAGAATCTTGGACGCTGTGGTCAATGAAGGAATCTAAGCTAAATGTCTTCAGCTTCGTCCGGAGCAAAAATCTGTCGCAAAGATATCACATAGATGCAATTAGAGGCGGCTCAAAGGACAATGGCATTGAACATCAATTATGGCCATGTGTCACTAATAATCTTATTAGATGTTTTGGTGTGTAGTATCGCTGCATATTTTTACTCGTTGTACCGTATTTTGACGAGCCCGTAGGGCTCGTCAAAATACGGTACAACGAGTAAAAATATGCAGCGATACTACACATCAAAACATCTAATAAGAGATTTATTATACAACTGCAAACTAGATCGATATTGCATCATACCTAAATTCATGTTAACGACTTAACATCGCGTTGGATATCAGAACAGTAGACGAGTCTTCTGATTGGCTAATTGTGAATTTAGGTAAAATTAAGGGCCCATTAACCGATTCATGCGCGCGCTCGCGCGCGTTGCTAAGGAGGTGAAATTTCACTTTTGGTCACTTACGTCAGCCTGAGCATTGAAAATAAAAACAACTCAAAAACTTGCAAATTCGCATCCATTTTAGATGTTTTTCTTTGTGTTTCGCAAAATGCAAAGTAAAAAAGTACAAGCAAAGACAAAATAAGAGAAAGACAAAAAAACAAGAGCAATAGAAAGAGAAAAACTAACTCCGTGTGGGTTTGTTTGATCTTACCGAAGTGCGCTGGTAGTGTAAATTGCGCACGCGCTGATAGGGTAACTTCCGACAGATATCGGGCACACTTTTGGTTTCTTTAAATGCTAAAGGAAACGCGGTTTTTCATTAAATCCAGCCTTTTTCGACAAATTTCGTTTAAAGCCAACGTTGGCAACATAGCTATGCATTCCTTTTTCGAAATCATGCTTTTTTCAGAAAATTACGAATTTTCAATATTTTTGAAATGCTCTCAAAATCTGACTTTTTAGAAATGAAACAAAATCGATGCATAGCGTAATGAGGATTTAAATTAAAATATTAAATCAATGAAAAAAATCCCGAGAAAGTAATTTGCCTGGGAGCCTTTGCATTTTGTTCTGTATTAGTCACATGACCATGGGTGTGGCCTGATGACGTCATCACTAGTTTTACTGATCATGAAAAACTTGAAACACATAAAATAGCTCTGAACTAACTAAAAATGATGAGGTTATATGAGACTAAATTTTCCTTAGCAACGGCTCGAAAAGATCGGTTAATGGGCCCTTAAGGTTGCCTTTCGGTCGAATTTATACTTTTGAGACAACAAGCTTTATTACCAAATAAAAAAAAAATGTTAAACTTTACAATATAATATATTAATACAAAAAAGAGGTAATGTTTACTCAGGATAGCTAAAAATCTCGGACTCTGTGGCCAATGAGGGAATCTAAGCTAAATGTCTTCAGCTTCGTGCGGAGCAAAAATCTGTTGCAAAGATATAGATCGATGCAATTAGACTTTTCCCATGTCAAAGGGCTGAAATATTACCCCCAACATGTCAACTTACATATGCATTCCATTATTGACCCATCTGAATTCTTTTGGTTCGATTGTCTCTAGAGGATTATCTGAGAACATTCTTAGATTATACAAGCAAAAAATAATGTAATTAGCATAACATTGAAATGGTCGAATCTCCAACTGCAAAATATCAATTATCTGGTAGATTTTTTGTGCTTACATAATTTGAGGTATTGCAAAATCACTAACATTTGCATAGTCAATCAGCAATTGTTTTAGGAAATCTTTGATATAGTATATTATCGGCTGGTGTAGTCGGGGCAAGAGAAGACATAAGTTATCATATTGAATAAGCCATTTCATGTGGCACATACAATTCTGGTATACCAATATTTTTTCGTCAGCTTTTAATTTTGTTTTTATTAATAATGGTAATAGGACTGAGTGGAGTCCAATTCGGTCTGTAATCATACGAGTGATTAACAAAATCGGACGACCGCGAAGCGGGAGTCCGATTTGTTAATCACGAGTATGATTACAGACTGAATTGGACGACGCGAAGCCCTGTCACCAATTAATCAAAACTATTACAAAATTGGAGAAACGAACAAACCATCGCCGATTGAGCGTTGGACGATTAAACGTCGTTATGAATGCTGAAAAACACAGCAGTTTACTCAACAAAGTGCACCGCAACAGCGCGCGCAAAATGACGCGTACTGTCCAATTACAAGCATGACACGTACACTGTCCAATTAATGCTCAAATCGGGCTGCTGATAGCCAATCACGTTTGAGAATTTTGTAATAGTTTTGATTAAAAGTGGAAAACGAACAAAGTTTTCAAAAGTATTTGATGGCAGAGAAAGAAAAAAAAAAAAAAAGAGGAAGGTACGTCGTATGTTACCAAGAGTCAAAAGATTTACATCTTCTTCATCTTCTACTTGGGTCATAAATGATTTCTATTTAATTACTGGTAAATAATCTCGCTGAGCTTAAGTTAAGAACCTTGTAAGATGTCTACATAAGAAGACTCTCTACTACATAAAGACAAATTTCAAGGGAAAATCATGTAGCTTAAGTGATCCAGATATCACTGACATATTCCATTAAGAAAAAGGCGCTGTGAGACTGATGCCTTTAAGACATCTTCCTTAACATAACGATAGTGTACTGATCGCTGATACTCACAGGACAAGTGACACCAGGACGCGACTTAGATAGGGAAAGAAGTTGACAAAGGCACCATGTGGAATTTCCTTTAACTGATTTCCGCTCAAGGAACTAGAAGAAGACAGTAAACATAACTTGCTGATGGCAATATTGTAATTCACACTGCTTAAGGTGGCTGGAAACAGTTTCCAGCACTTTCCCGCAGTTATACTTTGATGGATCAGCCCTACCACACTCTGTCAAGTGACGTTACAACATCAGTATCAACAAAATCAAAGAATACCTATAAAATGCTTTAGCAAGTAACCACGGACGATTATCCTGCTGTATAGGTTTTTTTTTTTAAATATATGTATAGCTCGAGTCATTGACGTCGCCGTCCTATACGAAAAATACACATCTTAAAGCATTTCGTCTCTGGCGACACGACGGGACTAGCGAAAGATTCCCGCGTCCACTGCCGTCCTTCCCATCCTTGTATCGTAAAAAGGTACCTAATGCTGCCCACACAGAGAACATATGTGTCAATTATTTAAATTTCAAAACAAATATTTTGCAATAAAATTTAAATTCCGCAATACTTAAATGCACCATTGTGGTTATTTACTATCCAGTAACCACATGTCGTCTTACAGGGCTTTTGTCTCTTGATGTTACTAAAATATTGTGATATTTTTCGACGAAGTTAACGATAGCCTTCATGCCTTTAATCTCTTATTCAACGAAGTATTGGAGGAACACGCACCTGTGAGAACTATCAAACTACGCGGCCGACCAAACCCGTATATTACGGATGAAATTAGATAGCTTATGAAAGTAAGGGACTATTGGCGGAAGCTGGCAAGAAGAACCGGGGATCCCAACGCTTGGACCGAATATAAAAATCTTAGGCGTGAAGTTAAGCGAGAAATTAGGCTGGCAGAACGAGAGTAGGTAGTGGATCAAATCAAGAGCAATCCCAACAATTCAAGTTGTTTGTGGAAAACAATCCGATCATGTATTCCTAAGAAATCCGGCAGGTATGTTTTGCAGGTTGCAGGTTGCAGGTTGAAATTTAATTATAACTGGAAATCCGCTGGCACTAAAAATAATTAATAAGCCATATACTCGTCAGGGGTTCTTACATAAACTAGTTCGCCTCTTTCACATAGAGAAAACACGATCGATCCGCTATAAGTACTTATCGATCGACACGCTGAGACCAGTGAAATCTCTTCAAAGTTATCTGGATGGCCGCTCCACAGATGTCTCCATCGATTCCAGATTTGGCTCGGGTTTTCCCTCAACAACAGAAGATTGCCATCACAAATAAAGCAAATAGATAAATAACCCACGGAATATACTAGCACAAGCTCAGTGTGCTTTCATTTTGGTACTCACGGGGAAGAAACCAAATTCAGCAGATATCATGTTGCAGATGATATTTCAGATGTTTCTTCAAAAACAATAATTCATTGCAGGCTTAAAAACATAGGAATATAGTCTCCTCCCATCGCTTCGACCGGTTTGGCACTTAGTGGAAGCCACCTTTCTGAACGATTGTAAACAGCGTCATGTAACAGTCAAGGTAAGTCTACCACCTGTACTTTTCTTTTAAGTGCCAGCGGTTTTCCAGTTATAATTGAATTTCAACCTGCAACCTGCAACCTGCAACCTGCACAATATATCTGCCGTAGAAATCTGCCAGCGAGAGATCCCATAGCAGAGATGACAGAACGGTAGCAAACGAGTTTACTCGTTTTTTCACCTCCGTTGGACGAGAGACTGTTGACAAAATTAATTCAATTGCCAGCCAATGTGGTTATGATCATTCGAAGCCGGCCTTTGTCCCCAGGAAACACCCCGAGGCTTTTTTTAAGCTCGTGGAATGTTCTGAAGTCGCAAGTGTTGTCCGGTAATGCCAGCAAACATATCTCCCGGGATTGACAAAATTCCTGTCTGCGCGGTTTAAAGACAGCCTCCTAGCTGTACTGCAGACCTTGACGTCAATAATAAACGCCTCATTTGCCACCGGGATTTGCCCATGTTCTTGGAAGATGGCCGAGGTTTCACCAATTTTAAAAGACGGTAACTTTGAGGAACCTAACAGTTACAGAGCCATCTCTCTCCTGCCCATTTTGCCAAAGATATGCGAGAAAATTGCTTTAAGTCAATTAATTCCTTACTTGTTGTCGAATGAAAGGCTGTCTGTAACGCAAAGTGTAAATAAAAAATTCCACTCGACAGAGGCATCACTGATACACACGACCGACGCTATCCTAGGTAGAACAGATAAAAGGAAAGTAACCGCGGTAGTATTATTGGATATGTGTAAGGCCTTCGACAGTATAAACCATGACAATTTACTGCAGAAACTACAAGACGTCGTCATACCACAAGGTAGTATCCTGGGACCTCTCCTTTTCAGTATATACGCGAACAATCTACCATCAGTTTTTAAAGTACTGTCAATCTGAGAGCTATGTTGATGACACTAATCTCTACATGTACATTTCCTTCTCAATTCAAGACTGGGCTAATGCTATCCTTGATATTAATGACGATCTCTTAAGAATTCGTAACTGGTGTTTTGACAATCATCTCCTCCTGAAGCCAGATAAGACAAAGCTTATGACATACGGAAGTCATCAGCTGCTCTCCAAACTCCCTGACGTCCGTCTTTCGTTGATGGAAAAGGAACTCTTGCCCGGAAAGGTCGTCAAAGACCTCGACGTAACATTTGACCCGAACCTCACCTTTTCTGATCTCATCCTTAAAACTGTTTCGTCCTGCATGTCTAGCCTAACTCAAATAAGTCGTGTTAAGCATGTGCTTCATAAAAAAACACTCTAATCATTATAATCAAAGCCTTAGTTTTGAGCAAATTGTTTTATTGTTCGTCGGTCTGGTCAAATGCAGCAACTACTAACCTCCTCAAACTTCAAGCAGTGCAGAACTTCGCTGCCCGAATAATTAGTAATACCAGAAAGTTCGATCACGTGACCCCAGTCCTAAAAGAGTTACAATGGCTGCAACTGTATTATCGTAACGCTGTGCTTGCTTTTAAATGCATGACTGGACAGGCTCCCGCTTACGTTTCGTCGCTCTTTTTAAAGGAGATAAGTGGCCGTGAGACTCGAAATTCTTAACTTTTAAACAATCCTATTTTTAAAACCTCTACGGGACAAAGGACTTTCTACTATCAAACAGTGTCATTATGGAATAGTTTAGAAAGAAATCTTAAGCTAAGGGAATCTCTGAATATTTTTAAACGAAGACTACGAGGTAAACTCTTACGTGAATTTTTATCTTCATAGTACAATATTATCATATAATTCTACCTTATTTCATATCATTTTTATAATTCCTTGGTGTGTTGATTTATTTAATTTTAATTTTAATGTAACTTATCTAGTAGTATTAGTACTGAAAAGCCCCCATGGGGAGTGCTAATAAAATTTGTATTTATTTATTTTATTTATTAAGCTTCGGCCTTCTATTACATATAAAGAAAAGGAAAAGGAAGAGGAAGCAAAACAAACAAACAAACAAACAAACAGCAAAACAAAACAAAATGGCCAGGGGAGCCGCTACAGCTTAGCCAATTACAGCGGCCCCCTTAGATATAATTAAGAGACAAAATTGCATTGCATTGCATTGCATTTTATTGTATTGTATTGTATTGTATTGTATTGTATTGTATTGTATTGTATTGTATTGTATTGTACCAAATATTTGAGCGTCCAAAATAATAGACCTGAAAAATCGCTAATTTCCGGTTCCTCAAAATTTGCTTATAAGAGGCCTACATTCTGATTAATAGTACAGACAACAGCAATATTCTTGCGGACCAATATCTCTACTTGTAAAAGCTTAAGCATTGGGCTTCACTTAGGTTGCTTTTGTTATGCTTGAAATTATTCTTAATCTATCAGGGAGTTGTTGAAAAGTGCCCAAAATTTGGTCGAAATTTAACCTCACCGGACCCCGATGGGGCTGATATTATTAGAAGTGAACTCAAATGGAATACGATCATTGAAGCTAAAACCTTGAATTGGCATGAGGACTTCGTGGGTGGATTTTTGGGAGAATCGGCCAACCCTTATTTCCAAGTCTGCCTCGGTATCTAAGGTAGAGAAAAACTGTAAAGAAATAACTATAATGTAAATAAGTTAAAGAGAAGAGCCGAAAATTACTTTATTCTGGCCCATCAACCAAGGGTGGCATCAGAAATAAAACGAAGCTACATTTCTTACGTCAGAACAATATGACCATGCCACATATGTAATTTGAATTTTAAAAGTATCAAGGTGACCTTGCTTTGATACAGACCTCTCTGCTTTTTTCATTCAAATGTCAACTAGTTGGCATAACAACAATTTGATTTAAAAAACAAAAGCAGTGAGGTCTTCATCAAAACAAGGTCACCTGCACCCTCGCTACCATTTAAACGCCAGGTGACTGAACAGAACAGAACTGTAAAATGGTCTATTGTTGGGGTGTTTTTGTTTAGACTGATTTTGTTTTTGTGCCAGACAACTGACTTCCGGTCAACAGTTTAGTTGGTAGAGCACTTGGCAGCATCACAGTGGTCATGGGCTAGAATGTAATTCAGTCCTTTTTTTTTTTTTTTCGAAGCTTTGTTTCTGCACTTGATAAGGTAGCATTCATAAATAAATTGTGATGATCTTCCATGCTATTATATTTCATCACGTTCACTCAAGAGTACACCTCTGACTGTTTACAAGAAAGAGTGAAATTATTTGCATTGATGTAGTAGTTTTAAACCAAAAGGATGGATCACTCTATGAGCTACATGTATTATAATTTGAGGGCTCCTTTTCGAGTAAAAGAGGGAAGTTCTTACAACGAAAACCTTTACCTATACATTTACAGCAGCTAGGTGTGAAATCGGCTCGACGTTTTCCTTTATACAGTGTATGACCTCATATCCACCGCATTGCAAGGTTTTCAAGTTACACCAGGTACCATGTGACCTCAGTAACCAAGCTTTATTGACCAGGAGAGCCTGGATGCTAAGTAATTTGTATCTGGTCTGAGCATTCTTTATCCTTTACATTGCCATACCATAACTGAGAAAATGAATGGTTTGTGATTGTTGATATCAACTGATGGCATCTTTAAATTAACCGATATGGCTCTTGATGAACACTTAATAGTGCGTGTTTTTGTGACCATTGATACACTGAATGAGATCAAATAATTTGTGGGACAAGTTTATTATTAATTATTAATTGATCATTGATTGACTAGCCTAAATTAGTGTCAAAATTAAACTTATGCTATTGAATTATTTTAATTGTCTGATTGAGAATGCTTAATTGATTGGATTTTCCTTTTTTATTTTTCATAACATTAGCATTCTCTGGGACCATACAGTCAAATGATTTTAATGTAGCACATTTACTAACAACAAGTGCGTTACAATACAAGCTCTGCTGTAATCTACAAGTACAATTGTAACAACATCCATAACCAATTTATTAACTTTCTCATAATATAGGGGAAACTGGTTATGAAACCGGCGGAGTTCTTTGTTATATGTTTTTGTTGACTATTTTGGGTGTTGACCCTGCACAAAACCTGGCAAAATACAAAAGGTGGTTATGTGTGCTCATACGACTAACCAATAGAAGCATCATGATTATGTAATTCATACGTAGTCAATGAGCATAAAACACAAGAAGTGCAGGGTCAAGGACCTACCAACATAAATTTCGGCCTGTTTATTTGCTTCTTTGACGTTTACCGAGCTTCTCAAAGTGCACCTAACACCAAATTTTTTTTTTCGCTAAAATAATAAAGCTTATTTTGTGGAGTAATTTGCCGCAAAACAATTTTTGATTTGGTTAAATCTTTGATTTTCTATGGCTCGTCAAGGTACGTCAAGACGCCGCCATTTTGGTTCACGACCGAGTTTAACTGGCCGGGGCATGGGTCGAGGGCCGGATGTGACGTCAAATCCAGAACACGGTGATTCTGTGATTCTGTAAATTCGCATATTTACTTGTTTCTGTGGGGAAAGGCTGGGAAAGTAGCTCGAAAAAAATGCTAGCCAGATGCGTTGTAGTGGGATGTAGCAACACAGCAAATGTACAGGAGGTACTGCGCTTCATACCATACTGTTTTATGGAGAGATGATCGTCCTGAAGAGAAGAAACCTACAAAGCGATGGGTCGATTACGTGAAAGCGAAACGTGCAAAATGAGAGCCGTCTGAGTTTGGTGATCTGTTCTAAGCTTTTCAAACAAGATGATTTCGCTCGACGCCTGGATTTCCAGGGAGAGGAAGGGATTTTGCTGATTCCATGGCTTAAGCGAGACGAATTTGGAATAACCGCTTTTCCATCGATTCATGCAGCCGTTGTTGCATCTGATCTGATAAGCACAAGCAGTCAGTCAGCACAGCCGACAGATACAGAAGAATGGTGAGATATTTTTTTCTGAGCAAATGTTCCCTGCCTTGATATGTTAGTTTCCTTCCTTGTTCAATTCTTTGAAAAAGAAATCTGTAAGGGTATTTTGGGCAAGATTCAAATCCTTTCAAAGTCATGCGAACAAGCAAACTAGTTTGGAAGACCCACCGTTCAACAAATGCGGCCATGGAGACATTCAAGCAAGGAATGACTTAGAATTAGTTTATATGTTCAGAACCCTTTTTACATGTGGGTGTTATCAATATACGGAGAACATACTTTGGCCAGGACCAGAAAAATTTCAAGCTGTCTGTGTATGTGTCTGTTTCTGCATGAGGCTTTGTGGACTTGAATTGTATTTATAGGAAGTTTTAATTATTGATACCATGGTAACACATGCTTATGAGATTGCATCTCTGCTGACCAAATGCTCTTGCAAATGAAGGCACGTTCCAGAAACATTGCTGAAGACACAAATATTTCCCTCTTTGCCCCCTCTTTCCCTCTTTGCCCACACAAAAAATGTTTCTGATAAATATTATTTTTTACAGGGACATGGTTGTGTCCGTAACAATGCATCTGCAACTTGCTGCACTTTAGAAAAGCCATCATTAAACGGATGTTGTTGTTGTTGTTCTTTTTATTATTATTGCTATTATTCTTATTACTCTTATTCTTATTCTTATTCTTATTCTTATTCGTATTCTTATCTTATTCTTATTCTTATCTTATTCTTATTCGTATTCGTATTCGTATTCGTATTCGTATTCTTATTCTTATTCTTATTCTTATTCTTATGCTTATGCTTATGCTTATGCTTATGCTTATGCTTATGCTTATGCTTATGCTTATGCTTATGCTTATGCTTATGCTTATGCTTATGCTTATGCTTATGCTTATGCTTATGCTTATGCTTATGCTTATGCTTATGCTTATGCTTATGCTTATGCTTATGCTTATGCTTATGCTTCTGCTTCTGCTTCTGCTTCTGCTTCTGCTTCTGCTTCTGCTTCTGCTTATGCTTATGCTTATGCTTATGCTTATGCTTATGCTTATTCTTATTCTTATTCTTATTCTTATCATCATCATTATTTAGCTCGTATTAGCTGAGCAGGGGGTCTGTATGGGAGAATCTTGACTGAGGACCGAACGCAGTGAGGTCTGTAAACACGACCGAGGTTAAGATTCTCCCATACAGACTGACTAAGCTTGGTTAATAAGATGTTCACTATAATTTGCAAACAAGAACAATTTAATTCTTTTAAAGTAACTGGTTTGTGCTAACTGACATTTTGCTTGCGTACAGCGATGAGCTGAATTTAATTCTACCAAAGTTTGCTCATCCTCTTTACTTTTTTTTCTCATCAGGCTTTTTAGCACTTCCATAAATAGGCATTGTTAGAAGAAAACCGTGATTTTGCATTTCATTTTACAACTTTTTCACTGTAAAGCATTACCGGTCTAGATGCCGGTCTAGATGGGAAGATCTAGTCTGCTTTCAATATCAGTTTCAGCCAATCAGATTTGTGAATTTGGTTGTTTCCAGTCCTTGTGAGAGAGACCCATATTATTATTAGCTTGTCATTGTTTGCCAGGAAATAGATTAAAGAACACAGAATCAAAAATAAATAAATAAATAAATAAACAACATAATTTTATTGTTGTCCATGCAGGTTGATCGCGACATGTAAATGGTCAGTGAAGGGACACAAACATTAAATTTTCCACTTGACAATAAAAGAAAGAAAGGCAGCTGCTTCCAGTTTGTAAAACAGGATTATAATAATTCACATTTCTAAGCACAAGCGAAGAAAAAGGGGTCCTTTTGATGTTTCATGGGCCTTTTTTTTATTAGTGTGTTGTGCGAGTAAAACAAACTGTCTAAGTCTATGAATCAATAGTTCAGTAAGCTGTTGGTCTCCAGGTGAATAAGACTGATATGTTTTCGAACAAATGCCATATTTTTGCAGTATTTTATAGTTGTAGAACAGTTTGTGTTGCAGTTTGTTAAAATAAGTACAGTAAATATCAAGCACACTCTAGTTTTGTTCGAATTCCTCATGAAGGTCAAATCATTCAGAGCTTTCATCCTTTTCAACTGAAAATTCCTTTCTAATAATAATATTGCTACATAAAGGAATCCTCTTGTTCCCCAACATCCCATAAACCAGCCTTGAGAACTCTTAGCATGAAACACTTCGAAACTAAAAACGATTAATGGAAAAAAGTTTTCTAGCAGTGGGCATCTTATGGTGAGGGAGGGGGGGGAGGGGAGGATAGGGCAGGATACCTAAAAACAAAGTTCAATGAAGAAATCACAAAAAGTAACAGTATTGTTCGAGGATCACTAAAGCATGTTTGTAACAGAGATACAGGACTAAGCGGCCGTACACTAATCGTAATTCACACTTGACCAACCAAAGATTGCAATAACATAACCAAACCCTTAGCTACCCCCTTCTTACTCAGGAACTTTACAATGACTTGTTTATGCATGTAACTGATCGTTTCACAAATATACTTGTAAATTGGAAGAATCACTGTTAAGTACAATGTTGTGTGCATGCATGTAAAGAGGGATTCGGAAACATTTTTTTTTTATTTTATACCGCCATGTGCATGCCTGAATTACCTCTCTTTGCTGCCAGTTTGATGATAGGTTTGCTTCCCTTTAGTTTTGTATTTGCCCGCTGCTAATCTTAAACTCCATTTCTGAAGGCATACAGGTTTAATTCCTGGATATTCATTAACACACTTTAAGATAACATCAGCGCCAATATCTTCAAGAGCAAGATCACTCTACTTTGAGTCTTGACAACCTTCTAACTCACTTAACAGCAATAACATTCGTTGATGTTTTGAAGGGAAGCGACGCTACAATTTCTACACTTGCACGTAAAGAACACAAACACTGTCATGGGATAATCATTTTGATCTACATTGAACGCATGAAGTTAAAATAATTTGAGAAAGTGAACGGACTTGACTGTATATTAGTGCGAGATCGAAGAAGGCGCGAAGATAGTAAAGACGCGCCACGCGCTACAGTCTTACTAGTATCACTCTTCGACTTCTACATATCATTGCCTTCGAGTCTGTCTATCAGAGCTCGTTCAAGTTCTTTGTCAGCATCCACCTCCTGGTATTTGGCCGTCCATTCTCCATTGGCCAGAGAGTAGTCAGCATACAAATCAGCTCGGTCGTCACCGTTTGACTATTCAGTTTGAGATGTTGATAAGCGTGAGCGGTCATTCTCTTCAACGATATAATAAATCTCAGAGTTTTCTGAGTCAAAGCTCATTTCAGAATCAGACGAACTAGAAGACATTGTTAGTAAAAACAGAAATCGGTCAACTGCGGAGTCCTAGCGAAAGAACTTGTGCTGCAAAAAGGCTTCTACACTCGGACAAAGTAAAAGACCTGACTGGGATAGCCGAAGCATTCGTTCTGGATTTGACGTCACAGCTTTAACTGTCCCCAGATTTCCCATGCGCGGTCGCGAACCATTCGAAACTCGGTTTCGAAGGGGCACAGAAATTCGAGGATTTAACCAAATCGAAAAATTTTTGCGGCAAATTACTCCACAAAATAAGCTTTATTATTTTAGCGCAAAAAATTTTTGGTGTTAGGTGCACTTTAACCATTTCCCTCTAGTAAGTAAGACTTACTTTAGCCACACACAATTAAAATAGTGTACCTGATCATGAAAATTAAAGACATCAATTGCCTGAAGATACCAAAGGATAAAGATAGAGAAGTATATAGAGAAGTATCAAGAGCTTGCAAAACGGAAATAATTACCTGTTCTGATACTGGGGACAGTTTCAAAAGAACTAGGAACACAGTTGGACAAGATTGGAGTGAAAACAGCCCTTCTTGGAACTTCAAAGATTCTCCGCTACTCGATCTCTAAAGACACGGGAGGTGTCTCGAGTTAAGAGTTCAAAGATCGCCAGCACCACTTGCTGAGATGCTTATTTTACATAATAATATTAATGGTTTAATGTCCCCGTATCCACACTGAAAGCTTTGTATGATAGTTGGCTGTCAGACTGGTAGCCAATCGGAAGCATTCTCAGCTTAAAGTAAGTTGTCGTTATATATAACATGAAAGTATTTATATATTGGTTCACTCTTACCTTGGATAACTAGACGCCCTAAGAGCGTTTACTCGGGCTTCGTAACGTGATATAAAGTTGTACTTTACAAGTAAACTTATTGAACACATACAGTAAAAACAAATAAAAGAATAAGGATATTTCAACACAAGAGTTACACTTGAATATTTACATATTCAAGTGGCTTCGCTGAGTATCCTCTTTATCCAATTGCTTGTTGTTTGCTTAATCTTCGAAGTTATGCTTACAACGATTCTTGATTTTTTCGACATCTAAGGTGTTCATCTAGCACCATAGTTTGTTTCTAAGTCAGTAAGCATAGGTTTTTTTTTTGTCAGAGTTTTCGTAGTTTAAACTCGTACATCGCTCATTTGTCATCTCGTGAAAACGTAACGAACCTGAACTGTGCTTATTTGGCAGACTTTCAAGCAATATATTTCGTGGACCGACCCGTTCCGAAAACGATGGAAACTTGGCATGTGAAAAGAGCGTATAAGGCGTAATTCTTTCCAAGACGTTCTTCACAAAACATATAGAAGAGCGACACGATAAAGCAAGCTGTCGCATTCTCATCCTCAGTTTCCACGGTCTACACTAGGAACGCCTGGTACCATGACCCCACTTTTGGCGAACAAGAACGGCCCGCTTTTTCCGACTCGGGCCTCACTACGGAAAACCCAGTAAAAATTATAACCTCGCTGATTTTTTAAATGGGACTTGTGCGAAATTTCTAATTATTCTGTAAATTTCGTTTCAAAAATGCAGACGTCCTCCGCTTGTGTACTCTCACAATACATGGAAGACATCAAAATGTGACATACATCCTTTATAATACGTACAGAAAGTTAACTTTAAAGGGACTTGGAAAGGTTTCATTCGACATATGAGTTATCATGTTGTGTTGCAGCGACCTGATAAACAAGTAGCAAAAGTTATTGAAGATATTTTAATTATCAATATTTTAGGTATGTTTGTAGACTACTAGAGGACTGTATAATGATAATAATTTTTTCTCAAGATTTGAGTAAAATGGGTTTTCGATAGTTCATAAGAGCATTCTTGTAAAGACGATAAAAAAAGAACTAAAATGTTGCAGTTGTTTAAAGATATCGGTAGTTCCTCATAACAATAAATAGTGATAACAAAGTGTATTATCGTTTGTCTCACGATGCAGTCACTCAGATGTAGATCACGACGTTTCGACTGCTTACTTCTAGTCTTCTTCAGGTGATGAAGTCGACTGATTGCACGGCATCATTTATATCACAAAGGTCGGCTGTGATTGGTGCATTTCGATCCTCCCATTTTTCCATTGTTCCGGCGAGTAGCTGTTCCCTCGGCGGTCCGCTATTGTACCGATCTCCTGTCGTTGCTGTGTATTTTGATCGTGGGCATCCATGCTTCAGGAATTTCAATTCCACTATCCCTGTTGATAATATTAGGGTGAAGTCTTATGTCAATAACTTCCTTGACCCTACGTGTGTGCCAGTGGGAATCTCGATCAATAAACTTGACCTCGTTCCAGATAGGATAGTGGCCGGTCTCGTGGGCGTGTTCAGAAAAGTTGGAAGTCTGGGTACGGGCGGGTCGTATATCCCTGTCGTGTTGTTTGATCCTCTCCTGCATAGGTCTCCCTGTTTCCCCAATGTAGACTTTGCCGAAATGGGATCCAGTGGAAATTTGGGGAACAACTCGATGATTTAGAGTTTGCAGATGACATCTCCCTTGTGTCAAGTAACAGCCAACAAATGCAGGACAAAACAGCACAGTTTACAGTGAGCTAATTCCATCAAGCTAGGCCTGCGTCCTAATGTGAGCAAGACCAAGGTTATGAAAGTCAACTGTACAGACAACAGACCAGTCACAATGAGGGACACCATCTTGGAGGAGGTAACATCTTTTGTCTCTCTAGGCAGTGTAGTCAGCATTGACGGGGGTTCCGATGAGGACATCAAGGTCAGGATAAACAAAGCCAGAGTAGCTTTCAACATGTTGAGGAAAGTGTGGTCCTCCCAAGTCATCTCACGGAGAACCAAATTTAGAATTTTTAACACCAATTTGAAAGCAATCCCCCTCTATGGTTCAGAAACTTGGAGATCAACTAAGCGAATGAACCAGAAATTACACTCCTTCGTCAACAAGTGCCTTAGACGAATTTTAAAAATCAGTTGGACAGACAGGGTAACGAACGAGATGCTGTTGGAAAGAGCAGGTGAGGAACCAATCGAGATTCAGGTATTAAGGAGAAAGTGGAGGTGGATAGGTCACACTTTAAGGAAACCGGCTAACAGCTTCACCAGGCAGGCGCTATGCTGGAACCCTCAAGGCAAGAGGAAGAGGGGTCGCTCGAGGAACTCCTGGAGAAGGGGCGTGGAGTCTGAAATGAGGAAGTGGGGCCACACCTGGAACACGTTAGGAAGGCTTGCCCAGGACAGAGGCCGATAAAGAACTGAACTGGTCAATGGCCTATGCTGCCGCTGGAGCTAAGGGGCAAGTCATCATGCATCATTCTCACAGGCACACACGTACGGTCAACGAAGCTATCCAAATAAGACTTCACCCTAATAACATCAACAGGGATAATGGAATTGAAATTCCTGAAGCATGGATGCCCACGATCAAAATACGCAACAACAGGAAAACGGTATAACACCGCACCGCTGAGGGAACAGCTACTCGCCGGAACAATGGGACAATCGGAGGATCGAAATGCACCGATCACAGCCGACCATTGTGATATAAATGATGCCGTGCAGTCAGTCGATTTCATCCCCAGAGCTGAAGAAGCCTGGCAGGCAGTCGAAACGTCGCGATCTACATCTCAAGTGACTACATCATGAGACAAACGATAATGCAATTTATTGTTGCATCTACCACGATGAATAACAACAACCTTTTCCTCGACAATAAATAGTGATGTTTGTTTTGTTTTATAGGTATATTATTTCCTAAATATTTAAGCCGAGAGACTTACAGGTATCGGAGCTTTGGTGTACCACAGAATAGGCACTTTCGCAAATACTGAATTTTGTTGTAAGAAAGATCTCTAAAAAGATAAAGACCTAAGTCACCTTCACTGAATGCTAATGAGGTTTACGGATAGAAATTACACAAAAGACGCGTAACATAGTCTGCGTAACACACGTTCAGTACGAATGAGAGTTTTCTACATTTTTGCCGCGCAAAAGTGGGTCGAAGACAAAGAATGTGTTGCGGAGGAGCGTGATGGTAACGGAGGCAACACAGTTACACTTGGAAATTGACCCCGTTAACGCGGTTTGTGATTGGTGCTTTTATATAGCATCTTGAGGCATGGCTCGTTCCTTTGTAAGACCCCTTGCGAAGTTTAACCCCCCCCCCCCCCCCCACTCATTTGTACCTCTGAGTGTTAATTTACTATTCATCATATTCCTCTTCGAACTCTGATTACGTTGTGACGTGTTTCAGCAACCACGGACCCAGAGTTGTTAAAATGACTAAGGATCAAATTACAAAACCACCTCTTCAAATATTCTCTCTACCAAAACAACAAAGTGCTTTGCATTTTGGTTGACACCAATAATTCCGAATTCAACTATCACCTCAATATTATCAAAGAAGAACCTTTAAGATAGCTGAAGAGTGACCGAGAATCATCCTGGCCAGCAGCAACTGAGAGGCAAGCTGTGAGGAACATTACGTAAGTCCCCTAGGGGTATGGTAGCATAGGCTACTATGCAGGTGTTCGGTAATGGAAAACTGACTGACCATGAACAAACGACACACAAGTATTAAATTTAACGTACCCAAACTCGTAATGAGCCAATCGGAAACCTTGCTTTCTGTCCTAATACCCTGTAATATCAATTCACTGATTTAATTTGGCCACATTTTGGTAAGTAATACCTGACGGTACTTTCTTTATACGCCTAGTTGGCATATAGGACTTGTTAAGATTTGGTCACTTCAAAGGCGTGATTCTCAAAAGGTCTCTCCAAAATACAAACCATAGCTAGACCGGACTCCCCTAAAATGCCGCCGGGAGAGCACCGAAAAGGTACGAATAGGGTGTTATACCAAGGCAACATCACTTTTAAATGCTACGTCTCACTCACAGGTCGAACAGCTTATCCAAAGTGGAAAACACCCCGGTAGGTAGAGATGTGATAGCATTTGAGGACAAATTTCTGTTCAAATGTACAATGCAATGAAGAAACGATAATTACTGAAAGGGATTACATTGAATTACATATTAATTATCTTGGCCAAGAAAGAACAGCAAATAAGCATTTTTTCCATTTTTAAAACGATTTTTTCGAGTTGCAAGCTAATTTAGATCTGTTCCTTTTTCAGCAGAAAATTTTCAACTTTTACATCCTAGCATATTTCTTTGTAAAAATTGGCAGCCAGCAGTCACATAACCTGAATTGACACTCGCGTAACACAATTTCGAGTGCTGGAGTAGTGTGCGGAACAATCAAAGAAACTAAATCAGTTGACATACCTGCAATCTAACCATGTCAAGTGCTTGGAAACTGCAAAGTTACTTTTAGAGTGCTAAATAGCCGTCCACCAAGTCTGTATGGGCATGTGACATTTAGCGGTCCCCCCCCCCCCCCCCCCACCCCTTTCGGGCTCTCAGTTATGACTAATGATGTGATGCCCGTGTTACACGCGCGCCATGAGGTCAGCAGTTTACCGAATAAAAGAGCCTGGGGGCAAATCTTGGACATCTGACCCATCTTGCTCGAATTTGGACTGATAAATGACCCGTTACTATTCGTTACCGGTCGCCGGTGATGCAGATCCTTGGCAAAAGTGACCAAACGAGCGACAATTGAGAAATCAAAGCTATTTGTTGTTATCCCTAAAACTATCTCAGTTATCCCTTATCCCTATAATTATTTAGTCAGTTATCCCTTATCCCTATAATTATTTAGTCAGTTCTCCCTTATCCCTATAATTATTTAGCCAGTTCTCCTTCATCCCTATAATTATTTAGTCAGTTATCCCTTATCCCTATAATTATTTACTCAGTTATCCCTTATCCCTATAACTATTTACTCAGTTATCCCTTATCCCTATAATTATTTACTCAGTTATCCCTTATCCCTAAAACCCATAACAGAGCCTCGTACGTTTATGCACGCGAACAATATTGCGTCTGTGTTTTTATGTTTTAGTGCGTTATTTTGTAGTCCTTGAGATTCACCTCTGAAAATTATACTAAAACAATTATTCGCCTCAGCTGGCTCAGTGAACATTGGTGAATATCAACCATGAATATTCACCAATGTTCACTTCGCCTTTGCCGAATAATTGTTAAATACAAAACGAAAACGTTATGAATGAATGTATCTTACATCCTTCTATATTTAATGTCTGAGATTACTAGCTATTGCTTTCCTGCCTGGTTAGTTGACTCAAAGTTTTTGCCTTTTTATTTCTTATTTTATTTTTGTTTTTATATCGGAACCAGAGTAACCCAAGGAAAGTACAATATTTTCCCATATAGCTTTATATGTAAGTTACATAAAATATCACATATTTATTATATAAACACTAGTGAAAAACCAGGATTTCTCCTTTTACTAAAAAATCATATCTTCATCGCGTGCAGTGAAGATACTATTTTTATCTTTCACGTGTGAGGATATTGGTGTCTCCATGGTTACTAACAAGATAATCGCTTAAACTGAACTTAGTTGTGTTGCTGTGTGATCGAAACATCATCAGACACATATCTTCCTCGGATTCTTCGGTTATCTTCGGAAATCTTCGGAAAATGTTCAGAAACGTTTGTCTGGCCTTCGGACAACTTTTGGAGAATCTTCGGAAATCTTCGGAAAGTGTTCGGAAATCTTCGAAAAATCGTCAAAAAAATTCGTCATTAGCATGTTTATATAATAAACAGAATATTACATGCCCGCGCGTGGATACGAATTTTATCTTCGAGTGTTTAACTCGATATCTCACGAGTGAGCGCAGCAAAGAAACTAACCAGAAGCCCGTTGTAGCGTTTTTCTTTTATTCGTTGGCATTGTTTAGTAGTAGTCATATTTTGCTATCTTGTTAGTACTTTATTACTTTATTACTTTATTTCTTTTACTTTATTGCTTTAGCGAAGATTAAAAACAAAATGTCAAAGTAAGCCAAAGCTGTAAGATAGTGTCCTTGAATTGTCGTAAATTGCGCATGCGCAGCACGAGTTATCGTGAGTTATGGGGGAATGTGTCGCTCGATCGATGGGCTGTAACCATTTGGCAAATGAGGTACGCTCGCGGCTTACTTTTAAATTGTTGTCCATCTTTAACTAAAATAAGCTTTTTTAAGGGTCTAAATTACAAAATATAAGTTAAAGAAGACTCGGCCACCGAAAATGAGAACATCGAGAATCGTAAAATCGATGAGCAGCACCACTTCTCACTGGATGCGGACTTCGTATGGATTTTACAGAAACGGAAGTCGTTGATGTACGGTTATGGCACGGTAAATGCGCGTATAGCGAGGGAAATGATATAAACACAGAGCATTTATTTATTGCATCGCTAAAAACAATGAACACTTGTTCTTTGGCCATTTCAATTTAACAAGAAATAAATGCAAACAGCGGCAACAAACATAACACATGAACTACGCATGGTTTGGAACAACAATCTAAAATTTTCTTGACGTTTCGCATGCTACAGTACGCATCTTTGGTTTCGATATGTAGATGACACTTTCTCCTTGTTTGACAATAAGGACAAAGCTGCAAGTTTTCTACATTACCTCAACAACAGGCATCCCAATATCAAATTTACTATAGAACTCGAAGAAAACCAAGAGATCCCTTTCTTAGATGTCCTCATCAAACGTCATCAAAATGCCTTTTCTACAACACTGAGTACACCGAAAAAAGACCTTCACAGGTCTTTACACCAAGTGGGATTCTTTCACACCAAGAAAGTACAAAATCAATCTGATCCGCACCCTCACTTATCGCTGTTTTCGCATCTGTTCAACATTTTCTTCATTACAGGCTGCTCTCTCTGATCTAAAGAAAACGCTGCTTCTAAATGGTTACCCGAAAGGCATAATTTCCTTCAATATGAATGAGGTCTTAAACAAGCATAGGAACAGACCTTCCGAAACTGTTACCACGGTTCCCAAGAGAGATGTAATCCTTGTGCTTCCTTATTTAGGTTTCCGAATCGAAGTTTTTAAACGCCGTCTTAAATCTTGTGTTAATAAATTTTTTGGTTTCGTCAATCTTAGGTTGATTTTTCAGAACACTTGCCGAGTTAAGTCCTTTTTTCCTTACAAAGATCGTTTAAATCGCTCGCAAAAATCTAAAGGCGTATACAAAGCCAGCTGCTGGGATTGTGACGCTTTCTATGTCGGCAAAACAAGCCGACGACTGCATGACAGAAAGGTCGAGCATTTCAAAGCCCTTACGCAAGTGGGTCACGCTTCCGCTGTTGCTGATCACGCAATCTCCACCGGCCATAACATCAAATGGGACCATTTCGAGGTCTTAGCTAGTGGACAATGTGATTTACATTGTAAAATAAAAGAAACATTGTTTATACGAGACTTAAAACCAACACTTAATGACAATGCTAGCAGTGAAAGCTGTCACTTTATTAGCTATCACCTTTTGTTTTCGTTATTGTTTAGTTAGTTACCAGTACCTCGCTTTGTATTTTTAAGTTTTAAATCTTTCGTTTTTTTGTAAACGCCACTTCTGAAGATGCGTGCTGTAGCCTGCGAAACGTCAAGAAAATTTTAGATTGTTGTTCCAAACCATGCGTAGTTCATGTGTTATGTTTGTTGCCGCTGTTTGCATTTTATTTCTTGTTAAAAACAATGAAAAAAGAAAGGAAAAAATAAATAAAAAATCAACACACACAACCGGAGTCGATCGCGGTAACTTACAGTCGTAGACTTGTCCACTACCCACTGTGCTAAGTGAACATAACGTGAATGGTGAGGAGAAAATAAACATTATTACAATCAATTAAACCGCTGATAACTCAGCGGGCTCGAGTCTGTACGAGGATTCTCTGTAGGTTAATTTGTCGTTCACCCAACAACTGTCAGTGAGTAAATTTGGGATTCTTGGATATTTTTGACGCTCGAGAGTGCCTTTTTTTAAAGCTTAGAGGTCACATGTGTTTATTTGTCGGCAAACAGAGTCGCAACGTTTGTTTTAAGGGAAGGTCTTCATGACTTGTTTTGCACCGTGGCTCTTCCCAAGCTACACACAACACAGGTAAGCTAAAACAAGATGTTTTGTTCAAGAAGCTTGGTTTCGAAGAAATCGGAGTGAATCAACGTAGTAGTTGAAGGATACCTTAGTCGTCGCGATCACCGTCTGGATCTGGAGAGAGTTTTAAAACATTCTACATTAGGCCGTTTGTGTTGGACGTTTTACGACATGGTGAAAGAGAAGTTGTTGAGACAGTTTGTCTTTTTTTATTTCCTTTGATTTCCTTGAAGAAAGATCAGGTGTCCAGTCTGAACGAGAAAGGAAGCAAAGCCGTAGTTTTGGGACCAGAAAGTTCTAACACGGAAATTAAGGATGCTTTTGAAGGTAAATACAAAGTCGGTGCGCTGTCAAGTGGGTTTTGAATACAGATCGTGGATTTAAAGTAGCATCCTGGACTTTACAAAACAAAAATGGTAATGTACAATATTACTTCGAAGTTTAATTCAAATGTTTGAACGACTAGTAAAGCTACGGCCGATAAAATGACTGCAAAAGCCGTTGGCAAAAACTCAAGTTTTCGCTTTAGCGTGAGGAATTAATTCGGACATGCTGTCACGCAGCGAAGCACGTCACAGGCAGCCCAAGCTCTCTCTATGAACCAGACAAGCAACACAATATGGCATCGAATTATAAGGGTTTATATGGGATTTTCTACAAGATATCTATGGAGGTAGTCAAAAGGGAAAATTCTCAATAAAAATGCTTACCTTATTCCATACGTGTATTGCTTGCACCTAATGTAGATATTTTGCCGATTTAACTTGATTAAGCGACTTTTTTGAATTCCGGTCTTCCCTTCATAAAGAGAGGACAAGGCGAAACAGCTTAGTCGGAACAGCCTGCCGAACGAAGTCAAAAATCCCAGGCTAAAATGTACCCACTGCCACAAATCCACCGCAGAATTCTAGGGCAAATGTTGATCTTTCATTTCAATCCTCTAGCCACACAATCGGACGGCTCTTCGTGTCCTCAGTGAAACGATGCAACGATGGAAGAGCTCCGTGTCCGTTTGATCCGCGACACAACGACCGTTGAAATCGGCTTGGTAACCTCGTCATGTTTGCAAACCAAGACTCTCGGGGGTACTAGACCGCAATTTGTCAACCAAACTTCTTGTAACATCCCGGGTCCTCTCAGGTCGAATTTACAATGCAAAATAAAAATCGTACAGAACGCTCTAGCAGAATGGCTTCAAAACCAAAGAAACGTAAGATCAACGGCGAAAACTCCGTAGAAACTGAGGAGATAAAATCATTTTTGAAGTGGAAGTCATGGTACGTTTTCACGTTTATGCACCTTTGAGTTACGTGGCCCTCGCCTCACCAATTTAACTTCATCTCCCCACAGTTCGTTAAGAATTCTCCCGAGCAAAACAGAACTCAATTTGCCGGCGGCATTTTCTTTCTTTTCGTATGCTCTGGGCAAAATTTTGCTAGCTTCCATTACAGTTTCTTCACAATATTCGTAATTCCACAATACCCTAAGAGAAACAAATTTAGTTTATCAGCTCGGGAGTATTTTATACAAACAAATCAAAGGTGCATAAAGGTGAAAACGTACCATCCATCGTTGTATCGTTTCACTGGGGACACGAAGAGCCGCCTGGCGTCGCTCGCAGGGCTTCGATTGTGTGGCTAGAGGATTGAAATGAAAGATCAACATTTGCCCTTGAATTCTGCGGTGGATTTGTGACCGTGGGTACATTTTAGCCTGGGATTTTTGACTTCGTTCGGCAGGCTGTTCCGACTAAGCTGTTTCGCCTTGCCTCTCTTTATGAAGGGAATACCGGAATTCAAAAACGTCGCTTAAATCAAGTTAAATCGGTAAAATAACCAGACCGGGAGCTAAAAACACACGTATGGAATAAGGTAAGCCATTTTTATTGAGAATTTTCACTTTTAACTACCTCCATAGATATCTTGTAGAAAATCCCATATAAACCCTTATAATTCGATGCCATGTTGTGCTGCTTGTGTGGTTCATAGAGAAAGCTTGGGCTGCCTGTGAGCACGTCTGCGAAATTTTGAATATTTTTTTTCCTTTAGATAGTTTTTTTTTTTTTTTTGCCTCAACTTGAATAAAAATTTATTGTTATTGAACTTCCTGTCATGTTTCTTTCATTTGGTTACCTTTCTTTGGGAAATTTAGGTTTTTAAAGTTAACAGTATTTTTGCACCGTGGATTTCTGCTATTTAATTTACGGCGACCTCCTCGGCCGTGTTTGTTTAGTTTATTCGCTTCGTTCAAATACATTTTTTTGAGTTTTATTCAGCTACTACAAAACTCCTGAGAAAAGAACTAAATGGGCACTAATTTAGCACAGTTGAAATACGATTTATCTCAAAATAATTGGTTTGTTTTTATCGTCTTTTTTATTTACAACTTTCATCTTTCTTTCACTGCGCTGTATTATTTGTCGCACGCGAAGAAATTATCTGATTTCTTGTTTTTAAATTGTTGTTTAGATATGTCTTTTCGCTTTTATTTTCCGGTGTTTTCTCAAATGTTATCCGCTATAGTAAAAGAATGGAAATTTTGTTGTTTTCGGGGTCGTTTCGTCCACCAAAGTCAATAATTGACTCGTTTTTGCGTGTTCAATTTTCTCGGCTTTTGTCGCGCGGCAAAGAAAAAAAATATAATTCCTTGTTTTCTTATCAGTTTTAATACACCTCAAGTTGAGTGTTTTTTTTTTTTTTTAAGAGCAAATGCCCACAAAAATCAAACAAAATCAAATTTCTTCGGCAAGGCTAGAAAACTCAAATTCGCTCGTCTTTTGCATATAGCTAGCCCCTAGCAAGAGTGCAAACAGGCTACAGTTTTTTCCTTGAAATAGTTTTGTCTTTCCGGGAAAAGCGACATTTACGATTTAACTTTCAGACTCAATTTCATGCAATTTAGCGAGTGCTAACTGAGATGAAAATCGACCATTTTCATTCGATTCGCATTTTGCAACTATTGAATGCAGAAAAGTTGTAATACAACCAGCTTATTGCAGAACTATTCCTTGTCTGAACTAGTGAGACAATCTCAGATAGTGCAGAGCGCAATTGATAGCTCTGGTACAGTAGTCCCATAAGTACTCATCCATGCTCGGTTCACTTCCGGTTTGTGTCTACCTTAGTAGTCTGCTACGGCTTTTCCCCTTTACAGTGTGTATGTTTCAAGGTTGTATTTTCATTCAAGGTCCAAAAATTACGCACAAATTAATTACTACTGGTGTTTTACGTTGATTTTCGTTCATTTTAAATTCAATAATACGCTGAAGCAGCAAACGTGACAATTTAGCTCTTCACGCCAACTTTGTAACTTGATACTTTTGTTTTCCTCGCAAAGGCATGTAATATGAAACCCTTGTTTTCTCCAAAACATACGGAATATGTCCTTGTTTTTTGGAGATAAATGAAAGAAAGTTAAATCTCTGATGTAGTGATGAAGAAACGGAACAGAAACGATGTTGTTTGCTAAAAATGCCAATTTTTACCGATGAACAGGAACTAATTTAATTATCAGATAGTCACGAAATACCACTTTCTTCTTCTGTTGCCACCTTTGTTCTTCACAATAAAACAATTCAAAATTAACACACAACGATATTGATGGCTGAGAAGCATTTCAACGAAAAGTATTAAAGATAAACAGCGCTACTTGGCTGATATGAATGAGTCTCCTCAAACACTGATTAAATTAATTTGCGCTTTCATTAGGTGCCACGGTGTCTGCAGCAATATTTGAGCATTTTCCTGGTTTCTTTTGTTACAAATTTACAATTTGCGGAGTACTAAAGCCACTAACTTGGGAACTTTTTGGTCTCTCTTACAGACACAATTAAGGCAAGAAATAAACAAGCCGCTAAGGAGAAGCAATACATTTGAACCCTGACAAGCACACTATTGTGGATTGAAAACAGCAGATGATATTTGTTGAACCGACCTGTGTGTAATTCTGAAAGCTACGCAGCCACAGTAACGTTTCACTTTTGCAATAAAAAGGGACAATTGGCGCTACCTGAAAAATAATTGCCGTCCTTGGTCACATGACATGATATATAAAATACCGCGTGGAAAGATAGTGTATAACACTAACGATGCTAGAACGCATGCGTCTTACATGTTGAGCTCTACCATAAGGAAAACCACTCAACATTTGTGCGTGATTCCGTATACAATGTGTCCTTCACCTAATATAGAAGCCACGAACGCTAACTAATCTACGCATGCGTTTAGGACAAATTAGTTTTGTTCTAAGGAGGATGGTACCGCAAGGAGAGCAAGGGGTTGCCTGAAACAAATATATAGCTTTGCGATGTTCAAAGCTAAGTGACGACGATAGAATGTGTTTTACGTAGAGTACACATGTACCTTTCTCACCCTACCCCCACTACTTCCTTGCCTCTAGACTAATTAATTAATTGAAATTAATTAATTAAACAAACATTAAAGTTTACACCTTAGCGCCATACCACCATAGTGCCTTAGTTCCTTAGCGGCAGGCAGCTCCCATAACCATCCTAATAGTGCACTCTACAATAAAAAGGACGATTTCAAGGATATTGGATTAATCTAATCATTTAGCGGTAAACAAAACCAGAGTGTTCTCCAAAGTTGAGTTAGTCAGTCGGTGAAGGGAATTGTCATTTTGACCATGTGCCGTGTCTCGGAATTCCAAAAGATTGGAGGATTCTAACTATACTAGGATAGGTCTTTCAATATATGTAAAGTTCAGTTTGGGTAAATATTTAGGCACTCGTCAAAAAAATATTCAAAATCGTCCACAAAAGACACAAAATCACGCCAGCAGCTTCCGAGTGCGCGACCAAAAGTATTATCATCGTATCGGCATGTTACTTCAATTCGAAACGTCAGCATTACCAAGCAGTATAAATTACATACACATAATAATAGCATGTTCACCTACCTCGGTCTGTAATATCCTGAATCTTGCAAACTGATTCTTTCCCTGCATATAATTTTCAGCGGTGTTCTTCTCAGTACTCATATCCGACTTTGAAGAAAAACAGTTACTGCCAAGTCCCATGTATGTATCATCTATCTGTGTTATTTGTGTCGTTTGATTAAGCCAGTAGTAATTGCTAAAGCGTTATTCCACGTGCGACTTTCGGGCTTCCATTTTGAAGACGTTAATCTGAAAGTCCTCATTTTGACCGGATTTTGACTGAAGATGTGTTATCCGAGACCCGTGGGTTACAACATATTTTACATGGGGGTGAGGGTCGGAATTTCGGGGCTTTTAACAGAGTTACTTTTCTTTGTTTGAATTTTAAACCACAAAGACCTGGTTCGTGTGTAGCATTTTATCGCTTTACCTAAGAAAGGAGGCCCTGAATTGGAACTAACATCGAGATACTGGAAAAATTCTAACGCTTTTTCTTTCGGAAATAATTCCCACTCTACCCTTACCCTGCGTGCAAAGACGTTTGCTGGACAATATGCAAATAAGAGACGCGGACCCATCGAAGATGGCGGCTTGTTAGTTACTGTTAATTACTGGGGATTTCTGCCTGATAGCAGGTTGACTGATTGTACCGAACAACACAACGGAAAACGTAGGAACATTTGCACAGGAACTTGGTAATATAGAGCTATTTAGGGAATTCAAAATCACCAGAACAATGCGTACAGGTTATGCAAACCTAATGGAACACCGTTGAAATGGCACGATAGGAATGTTGTTTGACAGTCAAGACGTGATAACCCAGCTAAGGTAAACATATATATGTTGGTTTATGCTTAAGTCGTGCTGATATTCCTATGATATTTCGAACTGAAGTGATTTAATGACAAAAACAATGGTAGTACTTTTGGTCACGCATTCGACTGCTGGAGTGATTTAAATTTTTTTTGTGTATGATTTGAACAATGTTTTGACGAGTGCCTAATCATTTGCCCAAACTAAACTTTACATATATTGAAAGACTTATCCTAGTATAGTTAGAATCTAAAATCTTTTGGAATTCCGAGACATGGCACATGGTCAAAATGACAATTGTTTTCACCGACTGACGAACTCATCGTTGGAGAACACTTTGGTTTTGTTTACCGCTAAATAATTAGACAAATCCAATATTCTTGAGACTGGGCTTTTTTGGACAAGGAATAGTTCTGCAATAAGCTGGTTGTATTACAACTTTTCTGTGCTCAATAGTTGCGAAATGCGAATCAAATGAAAATTGTCAATTTTCAGCCCAGTTAGAACTCCTTGGATTGATGTCTGGACGTGAAACCAGTAATGTCCTTTTTCTCGGAAATACCAAGATATTTGAAGAAAAACTACATAGCGTTTTTACTTTTACTAAGGCCTACTTATATGCAGCAGTAGGGCAAATTCATTTTTTCAAGCCTTACCGAACTCTTTTTTATTCTTGTGGGCATTTGCTCTTGATATTTTGGCCCGTCATTTGTTCAAGTTTAAACGATGTCTTGAAATCTGATCTTATTCATGCTGTGGTTACTAGGCATATGGTTTATTTTTCTGCTTACGCTCGCTCAGAAATATTTCAAAAAAACTCTAGGGAATTAGGGGTAGGCTGTGAATCATTACGTCACACCCAAATTTTAAATTCGAATCCGAGCAAGCGGAACAAGTCTACTTCATTTTAGAGAAGTAGAAGTCTACTTGTGGCAAGTCTATCTGGAGGCGTTCATGCAGGATGTAAGTATTAACTTTGAATGGCTACCCTGAATCGGCAAACACTCATGCCCCGTCCACACTACGCCGGAGAAATTTGAAAAGTGGTGTTAATCACTCTGAAAACACATCAAATGTTTTCCGTCCACACTTCGTTGGAGAAATTTGAAAACGTAACAATCACCGGTCATTGGATTTGTGTTTGAGGAAATCGTGACGTCATCGTATTTTGAAAATGTTTTCCGTCCACATTAAAACACGAAGCCGGCGTTTTCAAATTCCTCGGGTTTAAACAGTGTTTTCGTTTGAAGAGCGCCCGTTTTCCTGGCAAATTATTGCGGACGGAAAACCTAACCGTTGAAATAAAGCTGCGTTTTCAAATTTCTCTGGCATAGTGTGGACGAGGCCTCAGTATAGTTGTTTATCAAGTATTACAAATCAAACCTGAAGGTCAAATTTGCTAAAATTACGTACTGGTCGGTAAACACGCACTGAGTATCAGATAAGATCGATATTTCCAGTGATATCACAAATTGTTCTTGCGGACAGACTGGTTGGTGGTTTCCACTGGAATGCTAGCAGCCTCATACCAAGAGTCTTCGTTCCCCTTGACCAGCGTTCGGGAAACAAGCGACCCTGGAGCGATCCGATTTGAAGTCCGAAAATATCGGACTTCCATTTGAATTGTGCCTAGGTCATAATCAGGTGGCTTAATCAAGTAACTTGTGTTTTTCTTTAGCATGCGAGGGCACCTGTTTCTTTCTGCTCTTGTTTCATGCGCAGAAATAACCAAGACCCCAAAAACCGGATGCTCTCGCAGGCTAGTTTTTCTTCCAATCATTTTCATTGTTTTTAAAGCCAATGAAACTTAAGGCTGCAATGGAACTAGATATTCTTCACTATGCATACTCTAGGCAACTTGTTCATTCTATATTTTTCGCTATCGGCATACCTACATTGGTTAAATGAGCTGGAAGTCTGTTCCTCTCTTTTTGCTTAATTTTGTCTAATTCCCCTCGACAAAGGAAAATAACCCTAGTTTTCTCGTCGCCTTGTTTCAACTTGAAATGAAAATATCGCCTCCACTTTGCATTTCACGGAATCTTTACATCAGAAACTTCCATCGAAATCGTCTTGAACGTGTCCTTGTACGTCCTTTATATTTTAAAATGTAAAGCGCTTATGAATATTTATAATATATAGATTTAGGCCAGCCTAAAAGCGTAGCTCCTGGGCCGGGTTGTTCAAAGTCCGATTAAGCTAACCCAGAAAAAGGTAGAATTTTGATTTAAGTTTTGTAACTTTGTAGTGAGGTTTCTGTATATTGTTTGGCCTTCTGTTTTGAGTTTTAATAATTACCATATACACAAAACAAAACCGCAAAATACATTTGGATAGAAGAAAAAGTTATAATTCGATTAGCTTTTAATCATGGGTTAGCGTAAACCGGCTTCTGAACAATCCTGCCCTGTTTCCAACAAGCTAACCCAATATGAGCCCGCGATCCAATCGATAACCAGCACTTAGTCAGCGGTCAACTTCAAAAATTACGTGACCTCGAGGAGCTGTTAACTTGAGCCCGCGATATGGTCACGTGATACTGGTCAGCGGATATCTTGCTTTGACATGTGTCAATTGATTATAACATGGATGTCCAATATCAAGGAAGTACACGGTAAACCAAGGCTACATGTCTCTGTCAACCTATTATTTGGAGTATGACCGCCATGTTGGGTAACTCCGCCGTCGCCGTCGTCGTCGTCGTGCGTATGCGCCCACGAGCAATACCGCTAGCCATGATAACCATGAGAAAATCAACTCATGGGTTTCCTTTTCTTTCCTATTTGAGTATGGGGCTCCGCTTGGTAGCCCTTCGGGCCGCCGGAGCTCCGCTATAATTAGTGATATATTAATATTATTATTATTATTATTATTATTATTATTATTATAAGCAGAACCTGAAAATGCCATTTTGCAACAAAACTTAAAACTCGTTTCTGTTTATCTCATTTGATAAAGAGAAAATGATTAGTGTTTTCATTAAGACAGTACTGTCTTGATTTTCCAATATTTCCAATCTTCACTTTTCACCCACATTTACTGCCAACTATTTCTTGGTGAACCAGAAACAAAAATGAAAATTTTTTAAAACACATGACATCGTCCACCCTTGTGAAATGTAAAAGCATGTTTCAATTGTAATGCCTTCTTATCCAAATGTTACTTTGCTTCTTTGGTACATTATTAGTGAACACTGAACTTCTGCTCGTACTCTAAACATGAAAATCAACCACAATATTTCCTAAACCAGATAATATTAAACATAATCCAAAAAATATTTTAATTCATTTGTTCAATTCACGAGTTTTTTCACAGAGCACTTTGATTTTCTGTGAGTAGCATACAGTGTAAGTTGGTTGTATGTAATGTGTAGGTACGTACTCCGTAGACTGCTTTGTAAATGTAGAGTAAGCTTAATTGTACTTGTTGTATATTTTGGGGTAAATAAAAGAAAACCTAAGTCATAGAAATTGACCAGTTTCCTCATTGGGTTTAGCTTACCCTGCCCATATTGCTCTGTGTTTTATTTACAGATAGTACAATTTTCTCAGGTTAGCAAACGCTCCGACAGGTAGAGATTTTACGGCGTTTGAAGACAAATCTCTGTTAAAATTGGCAACGCATTGTGTGAACGTAAAGTATTTAACAACTTTTTGAATTGCGTCCTCTCCTAAAATTTCGCTATATCATAACGAGAGAACCAATGGAAGCTCGGCTTGCCAGTGTAAAGTGCTTCGATCAACTTACAGTTGCCTCAACTTTCTCTGGTTGGCAAACACTCTTTCTGGTAGAGACGTAATAGCATTTGATGACAAGTATCTATAACAATATTTATAAACCATGAAAATTTTCGCGTAACCTATTAATACGTAACACAGGGAATCAAAAACAAAATTTCGCTGTACCATTACAAGAGAACCAGTGCAATGTAAAGGACAACAAACAAACAAACTAAGTTAAACCCTAAACCCGTTGTAGCGTTTTTCTTTTATTCGTTGGCGTCGTTTAGTTGTAGTCATGTTTTGCTTTCTCGCTAGTATTTTATTACTTATGTTATCATTTCTTTTACTTGATAGCTTCAGCGATGATTAAAAAAATGTCAAAGTAAACCAAAGCTGTAAGTTAGTGTCCTATTTTCTGTGAGAAGCACACAGTGTAAGATGGTTGTATGTAATGCCGGTGTAGATTGTAATGCATAGGTACGTACTCCGTAGACTGCTTTGTAACTGTGGTGCACGTTAAATTGTACTTGTTGCATTTTTTTGAGTAAATAAAAGAAAACCTACTCCATAGAAAATGACCAGTTTCCTGATTAGGTTAAGGTTACCCTGCCCATATTGCTCTGTGTTTTATTTACAGAAAGTACAATTTTCTTAGGTTACCAAACACTCCGACAAGTATTTTTCTATTTTCCATTCCTCTGCGTCTTACTTACAGACGGTACAAATCTCTCAGGTTAGCAAGCATTCCGACAGGGAGAGATGTTATGGCGTTTGAAGACAAATCTCTGTTAAAATTGGCAACGCATTGTGTAAACATACAATAATTAATAACTTTTTGAATTGCGTCCTCTCCTAAAATTTCGCTATATCGTTACGAGAGAACCAATGCAATGTAAAGGACAACAAACAAAGAAACTAACCCTAAGCCCGTTGTAGCGTTTTTCTCTTATTCTTTGGCATCGCACTGGAAAATTTGACCCATTTACAGACTTAATGAAATGTCTGTAGATCCTGAATTTACAGACTTGGTACTTATTCTGCTTAAAAACAGAATGTCTGTAATTTTATTTTACAAACATTTTGTTTAGTTTTTAGTTCTGTTCATTTCAAAATGTTTGTAAAATTTTTGTAAATTGTAGCAGCTAGAATAAGAGGATGGGACTCATAAATTACAGACTTAACAAAATCTTCTAGAAATGTCTGTAAATTTATCACTTACAAAGATTTTACAGGTTTAGCCTTATCATGTAAAATCTCTGTAAACTTACATACTAGGGGCACCGCAAAACCTCTGTAAATTGACATACTCGGGGCACCATAAAATCTCTGCAAAATCTCTGTAAATTGACGTACTCGGGGCACCATAAAATCTCTGCAAAATCTCTGTAAATTGACATACTCGGGGCACCATAAAATCTCTGTAAATTGACATACTCGGGGCACCATAGAATCTCTGCAAAATCTCTGTAAATCGACATACTCGGGGCACCATAAAATCCCTATAACTTGACATACGCGGGGCATCAAAAAGCAAGTATATTTTGGTCCAGGGACTTTGTAAATTCCCTTCCTTAAAATTCCGAAGCCGTGTATCATCAATTAAACACAACTCTGAGCGGACCAAACTCTGGTTAGTTGGGGTGCATCGCAAAGAACGGCGAGTGAAAAAATAGGGGAGAAGCGCAGCGAGAGAAAGCGAAAGAACGCCCTCGGGCAAACTTAACAAAAGGTCCTTCCGCCCACTTATAGACCGCCTACAGGGACCCGTAACATGACCGCCGGCTTGTAGTTTTCAGTTGTCAGCAGATGTGTTGAGAAATCATTCTTGCCAAAACGACAAACGAATGCTAGATCGTCGACTGCAGATACAGTGTACTCCTTGCGCGAAAGGTGCTAAAACTCGACAGGTATCGACCGGCAAATCAAAGCGTTCTTGCTCGAAGTAAAGCTACGGCAGTCTCCGAAGAAAAATCTGGCGAAGATAAATGATTCAAAATGATAAATATAATATCCGTGAAAAGAAGCGACATACTGTACTTGTAAATAGTTCTAATCAAACAGCCGGGCTCTAATAACACAACATAAAGTGTCCATCATAAACACGTTTGAAAGAAAGAATGGTCGAGAGACCAAGACAAGAACGGTAAATGTACAAATGTCACGGACCGTGTTAGTCGTGTAGGACCATCAATCCCATTTTATACTGAATACCATATCGCATTTCTCATTTGCGTAAGTAACGCTCGAATGTTGACATATCCTGTCAAAATTAACCAATCAGAGGGTATACCAGATTCTGGTATACCAGAACGACCATTTAATTTTGCCCACGGGCGTTCTTTGGTAACAGGTCGTTTCGCCCCAAGTCCGTTTTGCCCCGAACCGCTTCGCCCCAACTCAAAGTCGTGTCGCTCCCAAAAAGGTCGATTCACCCCGACCAAAAGTTAGTTCGCCCGAAGTTTTTTCATACGATCTCGGAAAGTAATAAATGGTCGCGGTCATAAAGAATCAATTATTCTGTTGCTATGGGAGTGAACAGTACTTCTACGCGCATCATCCAACAGATACATTTAGACTCAATGGCTCTTTGACTACGCAAGTGGTTAATAAAAAGGTTTAAAAGACGTTTCATACACTGTACAGGTTAAAGCCGTGGAAGGTTGGTTAAGTTTTTAAATACAATCGGCCATCGATCGATCAACGGACTTTGTTTCTACGCGCGTAATCAAACAAATATATTTTTTCTGGTTAGTATGATTTGCACGAATTGAAAGCTTATCACAATTTGTTCAGTAATTTCCCAAAATTTGCGAGCACCCGCAGCTAGTACGTAGCAAGATATGATTCATTTCACGAGTACTGAGATGGAAGGAAGTGCGGGCTCATTTTCCAGAACAGTGGCTAATGTAGTTGCTTTGGCCGAGGAGGCCTGGGCACTTAAGTTCGTTTTGGGGCGCTCGTTTTAAAGTGCACCTAACCCCCAATCTCTTTTTTTTGCTGAAACGAACCTAATTGTTATTTGACATACTTCTGCGAAAAAAAGTTTGGATTCGGTTAAATCCTCGATTTTCTGTGCCCCGACGAAATCTTGAAACTAGCTCCAAAACACCGCCATTTCGTTTCGCGACCGAGTTTGAGGAGAATGGGTCCAGCGGCTGTTGTGACGTCTACCCAGGAAGGTTGAATATCTCACGTCCTCTCATTTCCTTCAGGATGGTGCAATACACATTCGAAAAGTGCTCAGAAACGCCTTCCAGAAGTGCTGTCGGCTGTTGCAGCAATATCCCAGATTTAAAGAAAGATATACTGTACAATTTACTGGCGATGATCGGTCAATGCTACAATAAAGACGTAAACGGTGGTTGATTTTGTCGAACCGAAACAAGCCAACTGACTACGTGAGAACCATTGAAGCCAACCAGCAATTTGTAGAAGTACTACCGACAACCTATATATTCCAGTTCCGCCGTATTTATAAGAAAGCCGGCAAAGTTGTGTGATCAGTCAAGAAGCATTACAACCGATGTACTCATATGTAAATAGGTCGCAACTGTACGCCGCCAACCAACACTTAATTCTCTTTCGATTTAGATAAAAGTCGAAGATTAATCCTTAAAAATTACATGATAACAAAACTGTTCGACTCACAGAGTTTTTCGAAGGTTTGGAAATCAGCAGTGCGACAAACATTCTGTGCAATAGTTCGTATTCGCATTCTGTGCAATTGTCGAAAATATGACCGCGTAACATTATCTGCGGACCGCTTAGGCAACAAACTTTGAGAAAAATTTACATTGGACTGCTGAGGTACATTGATAATGTAGAATATCTTTGTTTGTAAGTTTTTAAGCGCAGATTTTCTTGGTTTATTTAGCAGTAGCTCATTAGGGGTACATTTATATGGGAGTTTAAGATGGTTTACGTTATAAGCTTACCTGTAGCAGTGCAGCGTCTTACATGTACTTTTATATCACTGAGTCGTAGTTTTTGCTCAACCTTCCCCTAACTATACATACTGTCAAAGGTATATATTCCCTCTACATTTAATTATGAAGATTATACCATTTTCACCTGTTGTACAAAGTTTACCTCTACTCAAATGACGCCGATCATGGATATGGCTTGAAAACATTTATTATAAAACAATCACAAAGTCACCTCATGAACATGGACATTACAATTCAGTCAGTGGCCTCGGCGATCATTGTTAACATTTGCTAATTGCTGTGGCCCATTAAAAGAAATCAATATTGGCTAGATTTGCTTTAACTGACTTCATTTCCATTCAAATAATAGTAATATTAAATAACAAAAATTGTGTATTAACTTGATTGACCATCTGCCCTTGTTAGGCACCACCCTGAAAATAACCGCAAAAAAAAAAATGATTGTTGCTAGCGAGGAATAAGTGGTGCACCCCTAAATAAATACAGTGAATACTGTATGTTCTCTTGAAATATGTCTCCTCAACTCCTGTTCTGCACTTTCTGCCTGTTAGATAGCAACAATTCATAGGCAGGACCCATATCAACATGTCCGTTTATCCCTGATACTTTGACAAAGTTGTTTCTCATGTGCATTGTGTGCAGTTATTAAATCGAGATTGATTAGGGATTTTAATCTCCGGTTGGGGCCACCTCTCGTATGCGACCGGTTTTCCAAAATACAAAACGTTTTCATGTCAAATCACTATATTTAGAACCTATTGTAAGCGACCACCTCTCGTAAGTGACGGCGATCACTTTTAGAGCTAAAAGTTTGAAATCTTGTGTTTTTAACCTCCTGTAAGTGACGACGTAACAGATAACAGACAAAAAATGGGATAATAAGGTGTTATTCTGATCAACCTTTGTACATGTACATGAACAGAAGGTAGTTGGTCAGAAGTGAACCATATGTTACTCTGAATAAATACTTTGGAAAGATTAGATATTTTTGTGGCTGCTAAAAGTACATGGGTTTAGATGGGCATTGGCGCATGAGGTACATGTGCATGTAAGTCCTTACTGTTACCAATATTAAGCTAATGAGGCAAAATGTTGACCCAGTATATTTTGGTCTAAGCTCTCGTAAGCGGCCACCTCCTGTAAGCAACCACCTAGGCTTCAAATTTTGGGTATTCGTATACGGGAGGTTCGACTGTATGTCAAGTTAACAAATACAGTCGAACTTATATTATGCAGCCACCTATTAAACGGCCACCCCTATTAGGCAGCCACTTATCAAAGTCCCGATAAGGGCTTTTCTATTGTTTTTACAGTTGTACCTCTATTAAGCGGCCAGTCCCCTTTAAGCAGAAACTATCCATTTCCTGGAGGGCGGCTGTTTAATAGGGGTCGAAATGTAGTTGCTGTGCGTCTGTTCAGTAACTGATCACACCAAAATGTGAAAGAACAAAAACGTGGCACACAAGGTGATAGCCGAGTGTGTCATTGATGTTCTTACTACATTTTGTCATGTCTTGTGTGAATAGTTACTGAACAGATGCATGGCAACATGAAACCTATCTGTTTTATATAATAAAGAAACCCCCCAAAAATGTTGATGGTTTCATCTATTCTTGAAACGTAGGTCTGTCCTTCCTAATTGATCATGAGTAAGAATCAATATTATTGGAATGTGAGAATAATTTGAAAGATGATCTGTGAGGTCACTTAATTGTATCCCTCAGCCAAACCAATATAGTCGTATTGCTGTTAATTAAAATGTACCTTGCTTCTTGATATTCATATGCAAGATATTCAGCAATTACCTAGACAACTAAATATTGTAAATAAAGTACTATACATATACATTTGGTCTTCCATACTGATTTAGAAAATTTAATGGATTGTTGGACTGGCCATATCCACTGTTGAGCAGTTTGACAGTACATGCACTTGTCATTGTAATTTACATGCATCTTGTTTCGTTACGAATGTTGGGCATTTATGTAGTAGTGATAACACTGTTTTCTTTCTTTCTTTCACATGTAGAATAGAAAGAACAACATTACAAAACAAAAAAGAAATGTGGAAATACTACACTGTATCAAGCTTCAGGAGGCTATTCCATTGTTACAAATGTATATTATATTTATGTATGTATATGTAGCACTGCCAAGATTAATTAATTTTATTTGATAACACTACGTGTGAATAGTTAGGAATAAATCATTTAATGAATGGTTAAGCATTAAAGTGGCTGAACACAGTTTTTGATACCTGTGTTTCATTCACCTTTTTCTCTAAAACACTTGACCTCATAGTCACCAAAAATGGCAGCAAGGAAGTTAACAACACAAACTTTGGTTTTTTGACGGTTAAGCTGACGTATGTGTCGTTGCCATGGCAACATGAATAAAAATAAACAGGCCTTTAAAATCGGTTTTGTTTATTTGTAGAAAGTCTAGTCATTACATTTTCTTTATAATTTCCATGCAACAAGCTTGTAACGATTCTCACAAGTTAAGAGCCGATTCCTGTAAACACCGAGAATGAGATGACAGTCGCGAAATTTCGGATTTCTTCATATTTTGCCCAAATAATCTCTATAGTGAGTTGTTTTCGAAAATACCATTCAAACGTCCTGAAGTGCTTTATTTTTTTAAAAATCGAGGAAAGTCTGAAAATCGCCATTTTAGCTGCCTGCCGTCGCCGAAAATGGCCGAAAATTGTGCATTTTCTTTTCGCTCGCACAGGTCAACGCGATGATATCTATCAATATACTTTGGGTAGCTCATAGTACATGTCTTGCTGTTTCTAAGGCATTAATTTGATTAGCAAAAGCTCCAAGTGTTATAATATTTTAGGCCGATACAAGTACCTTCATCGAAGCTCGTGAGCGAAAGGGCTAATTTTAGCTAATTTCAATACCATCAAAGGCCCACTGGTACATTGAATTTGAAGTCGAATCTAAAATTTTCTGAAAGTCCATACTCCATATTATGTTGTGTGAAAGTCTCTTCCCCAGCCCGAAAAACGTACCCTGCCGAGAGCAATAAACGTGTGGTACATTTTGAGAAATTCGTCATTCGTGAAACCAACATGGAACTTGGAAAGCTACCTTCATCAAGAACAAAAATAAGCGAATGGAAGCCTTTTTCGTCAACAAAGATGCTTGCAATCTGGTTTTTGTTTCTTTCTTTTAGATTGACCACATGATTAACTTTGGCAAACATTTGCAGTTAAATGAAAAAAGACGCCGCTTTCGGAACATTGTAATGTTATGCAAATTTATTTCGATCACCGGCACGTGCATATCGCCCGAAAATGATTTTACTTCCGCCTACTGTATGTTTCTTTTGGAAGGTTACAACTGTAGCACACATTATTCGTTCAATATCGGCAGTTTTATGTGGAAGACCCAAAGCCGAAAAAAAAAAACATTTTGAAACGTGAAACTTGAGTAATCAGTCAATCGATTACAGTTGCATCCATCATGTTTGGCGTAAATATTCGAGCACAACCATTTCATGTAAACAGACTCGCTCTACTTTAAAAATAACCGTCTCATTGCAGCATTTCTTGAAATCCTGGTCTGAGACCAGGTAATGATAACAAAGCGCGAGCAGTCGGCGAAACCTCATGATCAACTGTCGCAGAGTTGTGGCATAAATATTACGGCAAGATAATTCGACCGTTGTATTTCTTATCCGTGTGCGTGCAATTCTAATATAATGGGTACAATTGCCTCTGTTTTTTACCACCAGGTTTATAGATGAATCGTTCGTTTCCTATCACCTAATATGGCACATACCACTGAATAAAACACATACTGTGACATCATTTTGCTTGTAGTGTTCTAACAGTCGTCCGCCACTTGCAAAACGTGAGCAGCAAGACAGAAAACCACAAATGTTTCTTAGTCAATCGCATAACGCTGTCCAGATTTCTTTCTTACCAAGTTTTCAGACTTCGCTCTCTTCTATAAATCTGATGGTAAAGACAGTGGCAATTGTACCCATTATATTAGAATTGCAAGCACACGGATAAGAAATACAACGGTCGAATTATCTTGCCGTATATTATGCCACAACTCTGCGACAGTTGATCATGAGGTTTCGCCAACTCCTCCCGCTTTGTTATTATTACTGGTCTCAGACCAGGATTTCAAGAAATGCTACAATGAGACGGTTATTTTTAAAGTAGAGTGAGTCTGTTTACATGAAATGGTTGTGCTCGAATATTTACGCCAAACATGATGGATGCAACTGTAATCGATTGACTGATTACTCAAGTTTCACGTTTCAAAATGTGTTTTTCTTTTTCCGGCTTTGGGTCTTCCACATAAAACTGCCGATATTGAACGAATAATGTGTGCTACAGTTGTAACCTTCCAAAAGAAACATACAGTAGGCGGAAGTAAAATCATTTTCGGGCGATATGCACGTGCCGGTGATCGAAATAAATTTGCATTTCATTGCAATGTACCGAAAGCGGCGTCTTTTTTCATTTAACTGCAAATGTTTGCCAAAGTTAATCATGTGGTCAATCTAAAAGAAAGAAACAAAAACCAGATTGCAAGCACCTTTGTTGACGAAAAAGGCTTCCATTCGCGTATTTTTGTTCTTGATGAAGGTAGCTTTCCAAGTTCCATGTTGGTTTCACGAATGACGAATTTCTCAAAATGTACCACACGTTTATTGCTCTCGACAGGGTACTTTTTTCGGGCCGCGGAAGAGACTTTACCACAACATAATATGGAGTATGGACTTTCAGAAAATTTTAGATTCGACTTCAAATTCAATGTACCAGTGGGCCTTTGATGGTATTGAAATTAGCTAAAATTAGCCCTTTCGCTCACGAGCTTCGATGAAGGTACTTGTATCGGCCTAAAATATTATAACACTTGGAGCTTTTGCTAATCAAATTAATGCCTTTGAAACAGCAAGACATGCACTATGAGCTACCCAAAGTACATTGAGAGATATCATCGCGTTGACCTGTACGAGCGAAAAGAAAATGCACAATTTTCGGCCATTTTCGGCGGCGGCAGGCCGCTAAAATGGCGATTTTCAGACTTTCCTCGATTTCGAAAAACTAAAGCGCTTCAGGACATTTGAATGGTAGTTTCGAAAACAACTCACTATAGAGATTATTTGGGCAAAATATGAAGAAATCCGAAATTTCGCGACTGAACACCATTTTGCTAATAATTTAACAGAGAGATCTTTAATCATCCCTTGTTGAAGGTTCACTGGAATATCTAGAATTTCCTTCGTTAAAGTTCAATTATTTTCAATACTCCAGTCACTTATTTCCTAAAGTATTTTCGTGCCAAATTTCGTGAAATTCTAATGAGTGGTTCTCGAGAAATTGGCGTATTTCCGAGAGCGCAAATTTTCATTGAATCGCAATTTCTTGACTTATTACGCATGCGCTGCATTTAACTGGGTTCTTCCCGTAACAAAGAAAAAGCTGAGAACTGCTGGGTTCTTCGCATCGTTACCTTGTCTAACATATCTTTGTAATAAAAGACTTAAGTCATCAATACACTGCGTTCAATTATAGAGAAAAATAGCACAGATACTGCGGGTGTTGAATAAATAAAATGATCGCTCTATTGACGGCATGTTTGTTTTTCTGCAATCCTTGCACGCGTGCTGAATTACATCAGCAAGAGCGCGCACGAAAAATGTGTTCAGTCACCTTAACAAAGCTCCATTTGAGTTACTCAGATGACACAAATATTCAGCCAAATTAATTTTTTACATGTTAATTGATTGTATGCACTGTACATATGCATGTACAATCTGGAAGCATTTTCAATTAATAGTGGATCTTCCTAAATATGGAGAACAAAGGGCCAGAGCTGAGTGTCGATATTATGGAGGTGTCCATATTATAGAGGTACAGATTATAATAATTCTGTTTTTTCTGGGACCAAATAAGCTGTCCTTCCCGGGGGGGAGTACTTTGGGAATTTCTGGGTAGGGATGTGCCGCTGGGACCCTAGAACTCTTAGCCTATACCAGAACTAGTTCAGCTGAATTCTGCTACCCTATAGTAGAGTAAACTCCCCAGATCCTCCCATCCATCGACACTGTTGAGGCTGATTTGCGTAAATTTAAATTTGCCGATTTGATTTTTTTATATTTTTGAGTGGCAATTCCTGGTTTCCTTAGTCTAGATAAAATCTTCAACCAACTAGTCAGCTTTGTGAAAAATGATACCTTATTCCAGAACCAAACGCTCTGATTTATATACCCTGTCCTAGAGTAAACTGCTTAAAAACCATACCCTTCACAGCGGCGCATACCTATTTAGCCCATATATAGCAGTACCCCCCCCCCCCCCGGGCTGTCCTTATCGTTGAGGTGTCCGTAGTGAGAGGTTAAAGAGTATTTTACAGTTATGCAAACATGTTTTGCATCTGTTTCTGATCTACGGGTAGTTACAGCCACTATTTTGACCCCCTTCTGAATTGTCACACATATCGTGCAATTAAAAGATTCTTCTCCCTTAGCAACCATGAGCAGCTTTGGGAAGTACCAGCTAATCTAATTGTTTATAAATTATTTTTAAGCTCTTGCAAGCAGCCATTAAAGGAGTGTGTATTATTTTCATCGTTCAAATGAGAGATTTGCAGGTTTCAAATTATCTGAAACTTGTACATGTAGTTATCTTACCTGTTAATCCTAGAATCTCTTCCATGTATCAAAGGCAATTTTTTTAGGATATTTACAACTGCTGGGAATACCACAAATTAACATTTACATGCCCCAGGCTTTTAATGTTAAAAGCAAGAGAGTGAGTGACCATTTACATGTACATGCCCCAGGCTTTTAATGCTAGAAGCAAGAGAGTGAGTGACCATTTACATGTACATGTCCCAGGCTTTATGCTAAAAGTTCACACAAAAGACCAGGTTATATTGTTTCAATCCCTGGTTGTATATAAGAGCTCTTTTTAGAATTCTTGAGATGGCTGCAGGGTGAGCTTTGACTGTATTATTGATCGCTGATATTGCAGATTGAAGTTTTCTTATTGCTATGATACATATATCTTGAGACAAGTGTTTTAAATCAGCTATTATTAATACTGTAGTATTAACAATAGTGGTATTAGTAATGGTTATTTGTACAGTAGCGTAAAAAAATGAACATCAAGACTTATTAGTTTGATATATTATTTCTCAAGAGCAGTTTTCAATTGAGTGTCGAATTAAGTAATCAAAGAATACCTGGTTTTGGTTTAACTATATTGAATGAGATTGGCCGTGTAATCTAATTGGTAAGTAATTAGTTGTGTTTTGGTTTTACAACACTCAGTTGAAAACCGCTCTAATATATATATATCTCCAATGATGGAAAGATATTACCCAATTACACTGCTGTCAATTATCTTAGGAATATCGAAGAAAACCAAAATTGTCTGAGAGTTCAAAAGGTCACGCTACCAGCTTGATCCAGTTTGTTTGTGTTTCTGTCTTCTTATCTTCTTAAATTTTACAGACGTAATATGGAGATTTTATGTTTTCGATTTTACAGAGATTTTTTCTCCTCCCCTTTTTACAGAGAAAATGTGGACATTTTACAGAGATTTCTTTAAATGCCATAAAATCTCTGTAAATTTTACAAAACATTTACAAGAAAAATAGCAACACTTCGTGGACATTTTATGCGATCTGAAAGCGAAACATTTACTAAAATTCACAGACTTTTTATAGAGATTACAAAATCTCTGTAAGTGTGCCAGACATTGTAATTTACCAAGCAAATGTTGATATTTTACAGAGATTTAACGAACTTTCTTGAAGTCTGTAAATGGTTCAAATTTTCCAGTGTCGTTCAGTAGTCGTCATATTTTGCTTTCTTGTTAGTACTTTATTAGTTATGTTATCATTTCTTTTACTTTATTGCTTAAGCGACGATTTTAAAAAATGTCAATGTAAGCCAAAGCTTTAAGTTAGTGTCCTTTTTTCTGTGAGTTGCATATAGTGTAAGTTGGTTGCATGTAATGTGTAGATTGTAACGCGTAGCTACGTACTCCGTAGACTGCTTTGTAACTGTAGTGTAAGTTTAATTGCACTTGTATTTTTTTGACTAAATAAAAAAAAAACCTGAGCCAGAGAAAATGACCAGTTTCCGCATTAGGTTTAGGTTACCCTGCCCATATTGCTCTGTGTTTTATTTACAGATAGCACAATTTTCTCAGGTTAGCAAACACTGACAGGTAGAGATTTCATGGCGTTTGAAGACAAATTCTGTTAAAATTGGCAACGCATTGTGTGAACTTACAGTAATTAACAACTTTTTGAATTTGCGTCCTCTCCTAAAATTTCGCTATATCATAACGAGAGAACCAATGCAATGTAAAGGACAACAAACAAACAAACTGTCTAGCCCTAAGCCCGTTCTAGCGTTTTTCTTTTATTCGTTGGCATCGTTTAGTAGTCGTCATATTTTGCATTCTTGTTAGTACTTTATTACTTATAATATCATTTCTTTTACTTTATTGTTTTAGCGAAGATTAAAAAAATATATCAATGTAAGCCAAAGCTGTAAGTTTAGTGTAAGTTGGTTTTATGTAATGCCGGTGTAGATTATAATGTGTAGGTACGTACTTCGTAGACTGCTTTGTAACTGTGGTGTAAGTTTAATTGTACTTGCTGTATTTTTTCTGTATTTTTTACTTTTTTAATTGTTGTTTAGATATGTCTTTTCGCTTTTATTTTCCGGTGTTTTCTCAAATGTTATCCGCTATAGTAAAAGAATGAAAATTTTGTTGTTTTCGGTGTCGTTTCGTCCTCTAAAGTCAACTAGACGCTCTGAGAGCGTTTACTCGGGCATCGTACCCCCAGTATCAAATCGTACTTTACGAAAACATGTATTGGACACAATAAAAACAAAGTAAAGAATCAAGATATTTTGGCACAAGAGTACCGCTTAGATATTTACTATTCAAGTTGTTTCCTTGAGTATCCTCCTAATCCAATAGCAAGTTGTGAGTTTAAAACATTTTGGTTCAAGAATGAAGCACAGCTGTCTACGCATTTATGGAGAACTTGTTTGCAAAGAATGTTCCTGGTCTTTTTACAACTTACGGCGATTACATTGTACATGCTAGCAGAAATTGTACGAAGTTTGTTTACTGGTCGTGGCTATCCGAGTAAATTGTGTAGCTGAACACCTTTGCCGTGTTGCGATCTTAAACCCTTTTCAAGAGTCATATCTCCTTTGTAGAGCGAATAGATCAACTCCTTCGCGAAAACAACAGCCTTAAGCTTATGACAAGGCGCAAATTGCATTGCACAGAATTTGCATAAACTTTCGAGTTGTGTTTTTTGCGGATATCTTCCGAAATTTTGCGACCCTTAACGCACCGTATGAAGAAATATTCAAGCTACATAATTTTATTGAATCAAGATGGGAGAATTTTTAAAAAGGAACTCATTTATAAGGGAAGATGCAGCATTCTGTTTTGCCATTTATTTTGGTTTCATACTCGTCTAGTTTATGTCACGCAACATGATTTTCTTTAGTAGTCAGACACAGTTTTCTAAAAGAATTGGCAATTGCTAAGACTGCTAAATATATTTGAACTACTATTGAAATAAATTTGTTAGACCATTGTCAATGCAGATTTTCGTTAGGACTTGGCAAGAACATTAATGGTTCGTCAATAATTCCGCACGATTCCCCGCACAATCGAAGTTTCAATTTTCCCGCACAATTTGCCTCCAAAGTCACACGTTATTTTTTTCCTGCACCCTTCTAGAAAGCTAACTAACTTGGAGGTAAAATGTTTAATTCAGGTTGCCGAAAGCCTTATCTTTACAAATTTAGAGATCGACATATTTTGCGCAGTGCAAGAAACAAGTCGCATGTTTTTAATAAGCTACTAGTCCAAAAACGTTTTCGTGTCTAGCTCGTTTTATTGCAATACGATTTGTTTTACTGCAAGGTTGTGAATAATAACAGCAGTAGCCACATGCGGTCATTGACTGCCTATTTTTTGTCAATGTTTTCGTAGTTTGAACTCATACCGCGATCGGCTCAGTTGTTAGTCACGAGAACGTTTCGAGCGTGAACTTTGCTTACCTGGCTGGCTTTCAAGCAGAATAATTCGTGGGCCGACCTTTCCCGAAAACGATCGACATCTTTGTATGCGAGATGAACGTAGAAGGCGCGATTCTCGCCAAAACTTTCTTCGCAAAACACCGCATTCTGTGACGAAGAGCGAGCAATGTCGCGTTCTCGTCCCCAGTTTCCATGGTCTACGCATGGAATGCCTGGGACCATGACCACCCTTTTGGCGACCAAAACGCTTGCATTTTATGACTCGGGCTTTCCTATGGAAGCCCGAGTAATAATTAACTCGTTTTTGCGTGTTCAGTTTTCTCGGCTTTTGTCGCGCGGCAGAGAAAAAAAATATAATATCTTGTTTTCTTATCAGTTTTAATACACCTCAATATCGGACTTCCCTTTGAATTGTGCTTAGCTCATAAACACGCGGTTCATTCAAGTAACTTTTGTTTTTCTTTAGCATGCGAGGGCACCTATTTTTTACTGCTCTTGTTTCATACGCAGAAATAACCAAGATCCACCAAAAAAAAAAAAGAAAACGGATGCTCTCGCAGGCTAGTTTTTCTTCCAATCATTTTCATTGTTTTTAAAGCCAATGAAACTTAAGGCTGCAATGGAACTAGATATTCTTCACTGTGGATACTCTAGGCGACTTGTTCATTCTATAATCTTCGCTATCGGCATACCTACATTGGTTACATGAGCTGGAAGTCTGTTTCTCTCTTTTTGCGTAATTTTTTCTTATTCCCCTCGACAAAGGAAAATAACCCTAGTTTCCTCGTCGCCTTGTTGCAACTTGAAATGAAAATATCGCCTAGACTTTGCATTTCACGGAACCTTTACATCAGAAACTTCCATCGAAATTATGTGTCCTTGTACATCCTTATAAGCAGAACCTGAAAATGCCATTTTGCAACAAAACTTAAAACTCATTTCTGTTTATCTTATTTGATAAAGAGAAAATGATTAATGTTTTCATTAAGACAGTATTGCCTTGATTTTCCAATATTTCCAATCTTCACTTTTCACCCACATTTACTGCCAACTATTTCTTGGTGAACCAGAAACAAAAATGAAAAATGTTTAAAACACATGACATCGGCCACCCTTGTTAAATGTAAAAGCATGATCGTTTCATCTGTGATGCCTTCTTATCCAAATTTTACTTTCATTGGTACGTTATTAGTGAACACTGAACTACTGCTTCTACTCTAACTATGAAAATCAACCACAATATTCCCTAAACCAGATAATAATAATCATAATCCAAAAAATATTTTAACTCATTTGTTCAATTCACGAGTTTGCTCACAGAGCACTTTGATTTTCTGTGAATAGCATACAGTATAAGTTGGTTGTATGTAATGTGTAGATTTTAATGCGTAGGTACGTACTCCGTAGACTGCGTTGTAACTGTAGTGTAAGTTTAATTGTACTCGTTGTATTTTTTGTGGTAAATAAAAGAAAACCTAAGCTATGGAAAATGACCAGTTTCCTCATTAGGTTTTGGTTACCCTACCCTTATTGCTCTGTGTTTTACTTGCAGAAGGAACAATGTTCTCAGGTTAGCAAATACTCTGACAGGTAGAGCTTTTATGGCGTTTGAAGACAAGTCTCTGTTAAAATTGGCAACGCATTGTGTGAACTTAAAGTAATTAAGAGTCCCTGTCCATAGATATGGAAAATAACTCGGCAAGGGTCAAAAATTCGATTTCGCTCATATTTTTACAGTAGATAGGCTGGGGCATGACAAAAACTACTGGATAGTTTTTTTAAGGCAAAATATCCCTTTATTTCAAAGAAATATGCAAATTACCAAAATTCCGTTAAAATCGTGATTTGACGCACCATGTTATTAAACAAGTTTAAGAGCCTCGCATGCAAAACCACATCATTCTTCCGTCTTTAAAACACTCAAATATTTCTGTGCGATGTTTAATTGTGTACTGGGTTCATTTTAGGAAATGTTGCGGTTTTTGTTGGGTGCAAAATAATTAAATTTGGAAGACATGTATTTCATTCACTTAAAAGTACTTCGTAAAAATACTTGATTTTCACCATGTTCAAAACCTTCAAATACATTAAGTTTCTGGTGGTTGAATCGCAGAAGGATGGTCTACAGATTCCTCTAAAAATTTCTTTGGGCAAATGATTGTGAGCGGCGCGAGAGCTTTTCAAAGTACGTTAAAAATGCAGATATTTCACCATCCGTCGTCAAATTTCAATTTACGGGTTAGACATATATTTTAGCACGCGCCACATGTCTTGAGCTATATTAAGTTGAAATAGACACAGACCTGATAATTTCGAATGTTCTAACCTTATTTGCTGTAAAAGGCAGGTCCAAAGGCCGATTTGACATGTTTCTGTCACCATTCGTCGCACATAAAGCAGAAGTTTGCTTTTGTTTACACAACGTCCGATGTACATCGGCAACTGTCAACTTATTTAATGGTCGAATACCATGAATCTATGACCCTCTTTCGACACCTGTGATCACCACTGCATCTAAGTCAAAAATGGCTAAGTCATTTGTAGACAGTTGCTTGCTTTGCACTACACCAAAATATTACGTTTCATCATCGTTTGATCTATAGCTGCTTGAATCCTTGCTTGCAGCGGTTCCTTATTTGTTCGTTGCGCAATGCTGTCATCCCCTTTTAGGGAGTAGAGGTAGGACAATTTCTATCCTAATACGTAAGGCTCCGTAAGGCTTGGAACCACAGGGAGCACACAATCTTGTTGAGTGGGAAGAGATTAAATTAAGAAATGAAAAGAATGAATAGTTAACCATTGCCCCTGTTGTCATCTTTTACTAGACCACCGCTACCTACATGCCTTGCGTAAATATTGTAACGCTAAACTCGTACCTAGGTCTTTTCGCGCTGTGCAATTATTTTTGGTTTACAAATAATACAGTGGACTACCCACGGGGAAATGAGAGGTGGCCGCTTAATAGAGGTTGGTGTACCTTAAATTAATGTTTTTTCACTATCGGGTTATAAATTTCTTAGTGAACATGGAGTCAATTCAAGACAATCATTACAAACGTCATCCTCGGAGACCCAGGGGCAGTTAGTGGGGGCGGAGAAAAGTCTAAACGGGTGAGTAAAAAGTTCGGACGAAGACCCGTTCAGACTTTTTCCCAGCCCCCACTAACTGCCCCAGGGCCTCCGAGGATGACGTCTATCGTGATTGTTTTGAATTGACTCTATGTTCACTAAATTTATAACCCGATAAATTCAAGGTACACCAACCTCTATTAAGCGGCCAACCCTTATTAAGCGGTCACCTTCCATTTCCCCGAGGGTAGCCCACTGTATTATGTGCAAACCAAAAATAATTGCACAGCGCGAAAAGACCGAGGTACGAGTTTAGCGTTACAGTATTACGCAGGGCATGTAGGTAGCGGTGGTCTAGTAAAAGATGACAATGGTAAACTATTCATCCTTTTCATTTCTTAATTTAATCTCTTCCCACTTAACAAGATTGTGTGCTCCCTGTGGTTCCAAGCCTTACGGAGCCTTACCTATTAGGATAGAAATTGTCCTACCCCTACCCCCTAAAATGGGATGACAGCATTGCGCAACGAACAAACAAGGAACCGCTGCAAGCAAGGATCAAGCTGCAATAGATCAAAAGATGATCAAACGTAATATTTTGGTGTGGTGCAAAACAAGCAACTATCTACAAATGACTTAGCCGTTTTTTACTTAGATGCAGTGGTGATCATATGTGTCGAAAGAGGGTCATAGATTCATGGTATTCGACCATTAAATAAGTTGACAGTTGCCGATGTACATCGGACGTTGTGTAAACAAAAGCAAACTTCTGCTTTATGTGCGACGAATGGTGAGAGAAACACGTCAAATCGGCTTTTGGACCTGCCTTTTACAGCAAATAAGGTTAGAACATTTCGAAATTATCAGGTCTGCGTCTATTTCAACTTAATATAGCTCAAGACATGTGGCGCGTGCTAAAATATATGTCTAACCCGTAAATTGAAATTTGACGACGGATGGTCAAATATCTGCATTTTTAACGTACTTTGAAAAGCTCTCGCGTCGCTCACAATCATTTGCCCAAAGAAATTTTTAGAGGAAACTGTAGACCATCCTTCTGCGATTCAACCACCAGAAGCTTAATCCATTTGAAGGTTTTGCACATGGTGAAAATCAAGTATTTTTACGAAGTACTTTTAAGTGAATGAAAGACATGTCTTCCAAATTTAATTATTTTGCACCCAAAAAGACAACGCAGCATTCCCTAAAATCAATCCAGTACACAATTAAACATCGCACAAAAATATTTGAGTGTTTTAAAGTCGGAAGAATGATGTGGTTTTGCATGCGAGGCTCTCAAACTTGTTTAATAAAATGGTGCGTCAAATCACGATTTTCACGGAATTTTGGTAATTTGCATATTTCTTTGAAATTAAAGGATATTTTGATTAAAAAACTATCCAGTAGTTTTTGCTATGCCCTAGCCTATCTACCATAGGAATATGGGCGAAATCGAATTTTCGACCCTTGCCGCGAAAGTAAGAATTTGTCTGATTTTTACAGGCAGGCACTCTTAATAACTTTTTGAATTGCATACGTGCTCTCATAAAATTTCGCTATATCATAACGAGAAAACCAATGCAAGCTCGGCTTGCCAGTGTAAAGTACTTCGACCAACTTACAGTGTCCTCAACATTGTCTGGTTGGCAAACACTCTTTCTGGTAGAAACGTAATAGCATTTGAAGACAAGTATCTATAACAATATTTATAAACCATGAAAACTTTCGCGTAACATATTAATACGTAACACAGGCAATCAAAGTATATCAATAATGCAGAAACCAAACAGAAATAGAGACCAACGAGGCGCGGTATGTATCAAGTTTCGTGACCATGTCCAATACAAAATGGGCTTTTGTAGACAACGTTCTTCAGTTGTTGAGTAACTGGCCGTTGTGGAGAGGTTTTTCTGGCAGTTGGGAGGCGTTATAGTGGCTGTTGCCGTTATTCATATGTGACCGACGTCATGCATACTGCTAGGTTCAACACGAGTCATCGTGATTAGTGATAAGTAAATAAAGACGGTAAATTTTAAGCTCACGACGACTTCGACAGTGCTGAACCTAGCAGTATGCAGGACGCCTGTCACATATGAACTCAGTTAAATGACCTTCCTCTCCATGAGTTCTCGTAGCTCAGTGGATAGAGCGCCCTGCCCGGTGTTCGGGAGGTCATGGGTTCGATTCCTGTCTGGGACTCAGAATTTTTTCTCTGTCCCACACTCGTGTCATGTTGATCAATTTCACCTGTCACATTTCATTACTGGGCTTTCAAATTTACCATCTTTATTCACTTATCAAAAGCTCTGTTCTTTCGTATAAGTAGAATACTTGCACCTTTCGTCTTCAAAATTAAAGTGTGGCAGGGTCTTAGGAAGTCTTGTTGGGTCCTTCTTCGCGTTTCGCTTCTTAGTACTGAACAATTTTAACATTTATTTTTTCAACTGAGATTTTGTAATGCCGTCGTGATGGGCTCCAGTATATTTCGCTTCAAGCTCAAGGTTATTATTATTATTATTATTTTGTCCCCACGGCTTTTTCCTGCACATTTCGCGATAACTAGTGTACCTATGTTTGCTGCAATTTGTGCTTTACTTTGTTACGAAGTCTTTGTTTTAAAATTTAGGTAAAGAGTCTCAATCTTCCTGTAAGTTTTGTCCGCCATATTGTTTCCCCGAGCTCAATTTCACCGTTTTGCACTCAATTTCACTTTTCTGCACGGATGAAATTGCACTGATCTGGGATTAATTGACGTGTTCTTAGCCAGTCATAATGCAGAAATTGTTGTTCGTATATTATTAGGTCTGAAATCATACGCGTGATTTCAAAATCGAACGAGCTAGCAGCGCGAGTTCGATTTGAAATCACAAGTACGACGCGAAGTTCAATTACCACTTTATTAGATCCATTTTGAAATCGCACAGTTTTATCGCGTTAGATTTTAGTGTATTGATCCAGTAGCCGGTTTGTTAAAAATAGTGTAAACGGAGACCCCTTCACATCTCATTTAGTATGCAAAACAGAGAGACTCTGATGTCATGTGACGAAAACTCATTCGAGCATAACAGAGGAACAAGCAGTTCTGAAGTCAGAACGGAAACAGTTTACTTCAAAGTTCATTTCTTGTTGCCTGAATTAATGATGGAAGGTCTTTCTTTCTTCTGTGGTTCTGGCTGAGACTTCTCGTTGTCTTTGGAGAAGGGGTTAAAGGTGCAGCCTGTGCAGTTCTGCGATGGATTTCTTTTGAGTTGTGAAACTCCCTTAAGTACACGATGCTAGCGCACGATTTTAAGAGATTCTGACGCATGATTAGGGGTGGCGAATGGTAAATGCGAGACTTTGCGAGACGCCGAGACAAGCGTTTTTCTTTGCGAGTCCGAGACATTTTCACTTTTTAGATTGCGAGACCGAGACTTCGGAGTGTTTTGAGTGCGAGCGCGAGACGTTCAGACTTTGAAAATTCGAGCCCCAGATTTAGTTGAGAGCTAGAATGAGTTTGTGCAGCCTTAAGCCAGCTTCTTGGAACCGACTGGAACTGGAAATTCGATTATAACACTCTACGTTATGCAGAGCTCTCAAGTCTCAGGCAAACAAATTCAATCTTACGCTCTCACGCTAAAACTATTTTTTCTCACGCATTTAAGATTTCTTGCTGCTTTAGTGAAGTTCCTTCATAATAAACTATCGTTTATGATATAATTTCATCCTTGATCGGTCAGTGATCGGACTGACAGCATGTTGAACAAGCGTTATAACATGTTAATTTGACTTCTAGATACATGCAAGTCAGAATGTTAAGAAAGAATTGATAATGGTCCAATAAAAAGAAAATTCTGCGATCTAAACAGTTGCTTTTAAAGCATCACATTTCTGCTCAGAATGAAGGAAAACAAGTCTTAGCTACTTCCATTTTTCAAAATTTCCTGGCGGAGCATGCCCCAAGACCCCCCTAGCGGGGTGCCGCCTGCGGCGCCCCAAACAACAGCTACGCCTTCGAAGATCTCACTCTTAGCCATGCCAACAAATGAACTCGAGAGCTCTGGTTATGATATCCTAGAGAAACATAACTGTTTTTCTGGCGCCAAATCGGACGTTGCGATAGGTTTTGTACTTTTTTGTGGAATTTAGACAATTAGGAGAAGTTATAATTAAGATTAACTTTTTCTCGGAAAATTTGTAAGTTGCTTCATTGAAATTCCATATCATGTAAAGACAAGACGTAATTTATAAAGCGAATTGGGACTTCGAGACCCTTAGCCTTGCGAAAAATTGAGACTCCGAAACTTCCCAGGAAAATCGAGACTGCGAGACGCACATAACCGCTAAAAAACGAGACTGCGAGACCCGTGAAATTCGACTAAAATTTTACGAGACCCAGAGATTTCGAAGGACCACTCGCCACCCCTATGATTTTAAGGGATTCCGGCTCGTTATCTTCTCCTTTTCTTTTTTGTTTTGACCTCAGCGTAAAGCTTTATACTCCGTACTTTGTCAAGTTATTGCGGCGCCATTTGTTTCAAGATATTTGGGTGAGACTGAGTTAAAGATTGGCACTAGCTTCGGAAGACGTTCATTCACTGTTTTGTGGACCGGGGCTTATTTTGACTATGTTTATTTACGGTGACAGAATTGAGCTCTTGTATTGCCTCGTTTGAAACTACCGGAAACCTGGAAACTTCTACCTTCTTGAGATGGCTCTGGACTTGTTGTTGTATCACACGGATCTTGCGCAGATGTTGAAGAAAAATCGCCAAAATGTTCGTTAAAATGGACACTGAAAGTTGGAAACTTCTCTTAAAGTAGGTGTTCAGCCAGCTTTCAGCCTGAAGGAGCTCATTATCGTCATTCAGAAACTGTAATTAACTAATTTCGTCAATTATTTAATTGAAAAAAAAATGGCGATAAAAGTTGCAAAATTCGCCACACAATGGCTTTTTGTCTTTCATTTTCCTGAAATTTTATTGGTTATACTTAGGCTAACCTTGAAACTTTGAAACCTTCAAACTTTAACTTTGAAGCTTTAAACTAACCTTGGTTACTTTAAACTAAACCTTGGCTTTTTGTCTTTCATTTACCTGAAATTTTATTGGTTAGTTTAAACTAACCTCGAAATCTGATTGGTTGGTTTGTTTTGCTACCCCATTCTTATTGGCTGACAAAAAGATGCGTTTTAGAGCAAAAAAATTGTGTAATTTGTGAATAAATCGCACCGCTGAGAGCCAATCAGATTATACCAATAATCGGTGATTTCAAAATGCATGTAAAAAAACTCTTAATCAAATAATGAGGAATTGGTCATGCCGCGCGCGCACACAATTCGGAGCTAAAATTTAAACTATGGTTATATTTGAGGTGGCCTTCGCTCTCCTCGTCACATCTAAGTTGTTGTACCTCCACACTTATTTTATTATTGTGGCAAATAAATTGACAAATAAATTATGATCAAGGTAGATTTCAGTAGTTCGTATAGTGTGATCGTCCGGGTGAATGTAGTTCTGAAAAGAACTGTTGTTGGTGACTGACGTTTCGACAACCTGAGCGGAAGTCATGTTCAGAGTCAAGTGAATAGTGTTTGTCAGTCGATGATGTTATAAGTATGGTTCCAATCGCGTTCAACGAACCATACTTATAACATCAGCGACTGACAAACATTATTCACTTGACTCTGAAGATGACTTCCGCTCAGGTTGTCGAAACGTCAGTCACCAACAACAGTTCTTTTCAGAACTACACTCACCCGGACGATCACACTATACGAACTACTGATACTCCTGGGTTCAAACCATTTACTAAGGTAGATTTCGCTTGAATGTTAGTGAACACGCAATGTGATAAGACTAACTTTGCTAGTTGTAAACTAAGAACTTGATCGCGATTTTGATAGGCTATCAAGAAGAGTACCGAAATGTTATGATTAGGGTATGGGTACAGCATAGAAGTGTGAAGAAAAATGCACTGACGGAAATGATAATTAGTAACATTTTGTCAGATATTTTTTTTGGTTTGTATCTTTTCACTTTATGATCATGAAACACATGCCAGGTTTAAAGGGTAGAGTGCTACGTTTTACTCATGCTGCTTGCAGATATTTTAGAGAGGCAAACACTGTGGCAGGTAGAGATGCAACAGGTTTGAGGACAAATTTCTGTTCAAAAATACAATGGAATACGTGACAGCACTATTACCGAAAACATTTTACTTTGAATTTATCTCAATATCGTCTGGCGCTCAATTCGATCAGGAGTATTGCCCCTTGAAACATTTTCAGCCCATTTAGCAGGACCAGAATTAATCTTGCAGTATCTAGGTCACGAAGGAACAACAAATACGCAGTCGGTTTTAAAACTTTTTTGTTTAGTTGTTGGAACACTTATATTTTTTTCCTTTTCCTCAGCCGATACGTCTCGACTTTCTTTTTTTCTCCAGTTTATTTTCTTGGAACATTTGGTCAGTCAGCCGTCACATCATTTGAATTTAGTCGCGCTAGACATCACTAGGCCATTTCTTTTCCTGGTTGGCAAGCACTGTAACAGGTAGAGAGTTAACAGCGTTTGAATATAGGAGGTTTGTTTTCCCTTCCACTCACGTTTTACCTCTATAATTTACCATCTTTATGT